>NW_025944084.1:71988-136603 GCF_000764305.2 Hyalella azteca | reverse complement strand
TGGGATGAAGCTGGTCAATGATACGGGGACTGGGATGAAGCTGGTCAATGATACGGGGACTGGGATGAAGCTGGTCAATGATACGGGGAATGTGATAAAGCTGGTCAATGATACGGGGGATGGGATGAAGCTGGTCAATGATACGGGGACTGGGATGAAGCTGGTCAATGATACGGGGAATGGGATGAAGGCTGTTAAAATAAAAATATAAATAGCATGATGACATTCGCAAACGTGACGCCAGTTTACAATGCGTAGTGTGACGATCAACTGTGGAGCGTGCCTAGGTCAGAGTGAGTCTACTCATCATGCGTGCGCCGCATACTCAGCAGAGTAACGATATCGTAACTCTATGACAGGCCTGTACGTAAGAGCGAACATACCCATGGTGGGTGGTGTGGACGCTGCAATTATATGAATCGTCGTACAACTCTTTGATACCAACACACGTTGAATACACGGCGTGGTTGTTTATGCAGCTGCTGCTACTCATTCATACAAAACACGGGAAGCCTTTGGCTTCCTAGTACTATTCAGAGAATGAATAAGTATTTCCGATGAGGTGCTGTAATAACACTAAGATACACATAAATTGATTGGTCCTCCTTAGATACTAAACTGATCGCATTCCTGGGCAAGTGTCGGCTAATGATTGCTGATTGATTACGATCATTAAGGGGATTAAGGAGCAATTTTAAACAACTTTTTACACGATTGAAGTGAAATCCACTCATACGTTTACTGAAAAGAATTAGTTGCAGAAATGAAGAGTTTCAAAGTTTATCTAAATTCACACACGCATGATAAATATAGGTTTAAGTAAGAATAGTCTTTACATAACATACCGTAATCATATAGAATATTATACAAATTTATTATGAATTTAATTAAAATATGTACTTAAGCCGACGTTACTCACAGGTTGTAAGCATGGCGGATGACTGTGGATGGTGTGGTGGTGGTGGCAGCGGCGGACGTTGGTGTGCTAGTGGTGGTGGTGGTGTTGGTAGATCCACCACCACCACCACCAGCACTACCAGCAGTGCTGGTGGTGAGGCTGGTCCTGGCTGGAGACGAGGCTCTGGATGAGGTTGAGTTAGAAGACGTGGTCACGTCTGTAGACACGTCACGGCTCGTTATCCTCACGATTCACGGCACAGTAACGTTTCTCGCACGAAGCACGGTACCGTTTTACGAGCGATGAGTGAGGGTTAAAAGCTTGAGGAACAAAGGTAGGAATATAACTAGGGATCAAAACCCGACGACTGGGCAGCTGATGACATGTGGGCAGTTAAACCAGGGCTGGAGATACGACAATAGCACACACAGAACGCAGCCGTGATGATGCAACTCTAAAAACCTAATTATAATCACTGCCACAAAGGCTTAAATATCACGTATCTCGGTGTAGCTTGACAATCATCTTACATACAACACGTGGTCTGCATAATAATATCAGGAGCAGCAACACTTCACTCAATAAATATACAGTTAAAAATTATAGAAACTTGCAACGCACAATTTATGTCGTTTATGTTTAACTTTTAAGAAAGTGAGTCATCAGAAGTCTTTCACAGAGCAGTTGTCACTTCTCGTGTCTGCGTAGGTAATTAATTTACAGTATTGCTTTGAAATCTGATTCACTAAACACTAATTTTCATCACAATAAAGTCGTTCTAATTTTCACTCCTATTCCGTAATTACCTGAAAAGAATAAGATCCATTAAGAAAACAAGCCAACTTATTTTTTCATGAATAGCATCACGTATCCGTAGTCAATTCTTCTAAACATCCACGATTCGCGATCAGTTGAGTGTCTCAAAGCTTACGTAGAAACATAATAAGTAGGTATCTTAGAACGTCGTAGATCTTCATTGATCAAAAATTCACTTAATAATTAACAACAATATTTATTAATAACAGGATAAATTATAATATTGACGGATATGAACTTGGGTAACAGTGAAAATATATCCTATTTTTGCCTTCCGCTAACTGCTTTGAAGTCGTGCATACACTGTGAACCGTGCAATTTGTTGTGACCATTGCTAGAATCCCGCGTTCACTTTTGTTAGTATTTATTAATGCAGTAACAAATTTTACCTCATGTTCTAAACATTTTGATGTAACATCGTTAGAGTAACTATAGTTAGGATGACCGAACGATGAACGATCTTCTCCCAAAACTGGCAATACCGACGACGGATCGATGTACCTAGTCGATATCATTACAGGATGTTGACTTGAAAAGTTAATTGCAGCTCGTAACCGCTCCTGCACATTAAGTGAAGATGTCCCGTTTTCATTACAAGCTTGCAAGAACAATAAAGCGAAGCAACGTTTGTTCATTTTGTATACTGCCCTGGGGACACAGCTTGTGGAAAGAACAGCGTATTAGGGAGCAGGAAACGAGATAATAACAGGACAACAGAGGGAACAGAAAAGGGTAAGAGGGAAGATCACACGAGATGGCAATAAAGGGAGGGTAACAGGGTAAGAGGTAAGGTTAAAAAAGATTTAACAGAAGGAAGGTAACAGGGTAAGAGGGAAGGGTTAACAAGATGGTAACAGAGGGAAAGTAACAGGGTAAGAGGGAAGTTGAACAAGATGGTAACAGAGGGAAGGTAACAGGGTAAGAGGGAAGATCACACGAGATGGTAATAAAGGGAGGGTAACAGGGTAAGAGGTAAGGTTAAATAAGATGTAACAGAGGGAAGGTAACAGGGTAAGAGGGAAGGTTAAACAAGATGGTAACAGAGGGAAGGTAACAAGATAAAAACGAAGGTTAAATAACCATTATAACAGTTAAACAGAGAGAAGGAAACGAAGGAAGCGAGGCGCAGAAGGGCGACCGAGGAGGCGCACGCTGCTACACCCACACCGCGGGGCCGGCGGGGATGGGCGCTATTGATCCCCTCGGGTGCCTCCCCTCAGCCACTCTCCTCTCCAGGGCTGTGTTTTCCAGCCTACACTCGTGACGTATAACACGTCACACGTCACCTTTTATGACTAAGTACAACATCTCACACGTCACGTTTTGTAACCTCAGGTAAACCGCATCACACGTCACCTTTTGTATAGTCAGACACACCACGTCACACTCTCCCCTTGCATCGTCAGGCACAACACGTCACACCTCCCCTTGCATCGTCAGGCACAACACGTCACACTCTCCCCTTGCATCGTCAGGCACAACACGTCACACACTCCCCTTGCATCGTCATGTACAACACGTCACACTCTCCCCTTGCATCGTCAGGCACAACACGTCACACACCCCTTGCATCGCCAGGCACAACACGTCACACCCTCCCCTTGCATCGTCATGTACAACACGTCACACCCTCCCCTTGCGTCGTCATGTACAACACGTCATCTGTGACGACCACACAATAAACACAGATAACACTTCTCCATCAATCCTTGTATAACAGACAAAGGAGTAGTAGAGCTACGTGAAAAGAAATATAAGGCAATACTGAATATATACATAATAAAGAGAGCATGAAAAATAAAGCTAAGGCAACAATGAATCCTCGACAACATCATACACATTAAAATGTACGTTATACAAATCATATCGAGGTTCATTCAGAAAATTCAAAAGAAAATGAAAATCAAAATTCAGATCTGCCGAAAATTGAGAAATTATGCTTAAAAACTGAATAAATTCATATCAAATCACGCAGTGAAGCGCGCTGTCCCCACGCTAGACTGACCGCTGTACCCACGCGGGACTGAGCGCTGTCCCCACGCTAGACTGAGCGCTGTACCCACGCTAGACTGAGCGCTGTCCCCACGCTAGACTGAGCGCTGTCCCCACGCTAGACTGAGCGCTGTACCCACGCTAGACTGAGCGCTGTACCCACGCGGGACTGAGCGCTGTCCCCACGCTAGACTGAGCGCTGTACCCACGCTAGACTGAGCGCTGTCCCCACGCTAGACTGAGCGCTGTCCCCACGCTAGACTGAGCGCTGTCCCCACGCTAGACTGAGCGCTGTACCCACGCTAGACTGAGCGCTGTACCCACGCTAGACTGAGCGCTGTACCCACGCGGGACTGAGCGCTGTACCCACGCGGGACTGAGCGCTGTACCCACGCGGGACTGAGCGCTGTACCCACGCGGGACTGAGCGCTGTACCCACGCTAGACTGAGCGCTGTACCCACGCGAGACTGAGCGCTGTTCCCACGCGAGACTGAGCGATGTTATACCCTAGATGTACGTGCGTTAGTTTTGATCTGTGCATTAGATACGATCCATTTAGTCATCGAATGAAAGTACGCAGTGCCGCGGCGTTTTCCTGCTTTATACGTTTTCGTGTACGAAAGTTAAGTGGAAGTTATGCGCATTATTGCTCTAAAGCACACACCAGTATCTCAGATGGAGGGAAGCTTGAAGCCACTTCAGAGATGAAGCAAGCAAACAACAGCAGCAGTTGGCCAACGGGAGCAGCAAGCGCATGCACAAGCAAATGGGGCCAACAGCGCGAATAGCGGGCAGCAACATCAGCATCAAGCTGATGCCAATAAGAAGAAATATACATAAATACCAGCTGTAAGTTTTGCTCCAACTTGGATCCTGTTAAGAATTTAATGAGTAACCAGGACCCATATATATAATTCGAGTTAATTTATTGCTTGAAAGTTATATAATTTTACATATTCCATAGTAATGCGCCCATTACTGCCAATTATTTCTAAGTGAAGTAATGCCAATTATTTTGAAGTGAAGTAATGCCATTTATTTTGAAGTGAAGTAATGCCAATTATTTCTAAATGAAAATAACACAAATTTTTGAGACAGTTCACCTTGAACACTCATCTAGGGACAAACAAATTCTTCAAATTATAGTGGTGATTTTGTTCCCTTATAATATGAAAACCAAGTTTACGCCTACAAATTTTCACCAGGATGTTCTCTCCAGAGTCAATGAAATGAATTCATGTTTTTTTTCAAATCAAAAGTTGAAATTATGAGTTCATTGGTAACTCAGACTAGAACATTATTCACATTTTACCCAAGTAGAGAGTGAAAAGCTTTTCAAACAGTAGGTTACAAGTAGACATGACGTTCATTGCTCTTGAATGACAAGCTCTCTTGCTTGTTAGGCTCAGATGAATGTATTGCAAAGCTATCACCACATGGGAAATAGCCAAATATTCTTAGTGCCAAACTGGAATCACTAAGATTTTTAAAAGGAGGAACAGTTTCTAAAAACTTCCAGTTAAAATTGCTGTTATTGTCAAGTATTGGTAAAATTTTACATGGAATTCTAGAATTTGTTATATCAACTGGTAGGTACTTAATACTTATACATGTATATTAACATCTTGCTTTTAAAAATGCAAATTTCTTTTTATGTGCTATGAAACCACTATTTATAGAACTTTGCCCTTATTAATATACAAAAAGCCAAGACATTTACCATTTACTCAAATGCACAAAGTTCGTTCATAGCTGGTTAATGTTTATCAACATAGAAAGATGGGAAAGGAAGCAAAGTTGAGCCTCACAAGTTATGTCAAATTGGAGGTAGATGTGGGAAATTTTCTTGTTCCCTAGCTACAAAGAAACTGGGGACAGACTGCGTACATAAGACAAAAGATTAGTATTTAGCATAGCATAGCTGAACGAGATGTAGATAATTAAAGTGATCCAAATCTTGTATTGTCTGTTATTAACCAGCAAGCAATAAGAGCTGTCACAGAGTAATATTAAACCTTTATTTCTTTTATTTTGGAATGATGGCCTATGTAATGCCATAAGCATCAAGTATAAACACTCTCCTCTGAGTAAAACCCATTGGGGTACTTGTAGATGGCACAAAATGGTCATGAATTCTTCAGCAAGTCACACTAAGAATCATTGTACTTTCATGGCACTACTTATAAGCCACCTCCTTAAATCCAGTAATGACTTAATACACTGATATATGGATATTTACAGCTTGTTGCTTGTCTTTTAAGCACTGAGTGCCCAGGCAATGTTGCAGAACTTGAGAAGAGGCCACTAGAGTGCCAGATGTACTTTTCCAGCTCAGATTCCTGCCAAATGATTATATTGCTTAAACCATGCTGTCTCATTTGATGAACATACTTGTCATTCATTCCTACTCCTAATTTGTAGCTCAAGACACTTGTCCCTGGTGTCCTTGAGCTGCATCATCTTTTTCTATTGTACATTGTATTGTAATATATTGTATAATCCATCATTGCATAAATATCTGTGTGATTGACATACATTTTGCAAATAAGATTATTGAAAGAATAGAATTCCAAGAATAGTGGTTCATTTTATCAAAATTGATAAAATTTGTAATTAACCCAATTCCAAAATACAAGTGGAGTTCAGACATGAAAGTCAAGACAATTTTTTTTATCCAGCATTTTAAGTGTTCCTCTTACTTCAGATATTGTTGCTCTTGGATTCCTTCAGCACAGTGTGAGTGACAGACTCATTAAGTTTGGCGTTGTTGTACAGGGTGTCACAGAGCCTGTTGAATTCATCACCGATCTTAAGATGAAGTAGCTTGATTACTTTGAGACCTGGTCTGGTTGCGAGCTCGTATCATGTGGCAGAATAAATAGCTGCTTAATGTCATAGGTAGTAGTTACTCTAATTACTTCAATGTAGTCCACATAATGAAGTCTAAATAATAGTCCAAATAATAACCAGGCATAAACGCAATAAAATCAAGCAACTGCATCTCAATTCTCAAGATCGCAAGATGCCTGATGAATTGAACAGGCTCCATGACACCCTTGACCACAGAGTCAAGCCCCAACTATACATAGCAATGGCTCCAGCAAAAGAACAGGAGTTCTCCAAGAATCTGGTGTAGTCAATCCATTTTACTTCAAAAAAGGTTAAAGACTTCATCATTAATTGGACTACATTGGACTTTGGAGTGATTACTTTGACATTGAGCAGCCATTTATCCAGCCACATCATACAAGCTTGCAACCAGATCAGGTCTCCAAGCATTACAATTGATCAAATTCATCTCGAAATCTGCAATGAAATCAACAGGCTTTGTGACATCTTGACAACAACATCAAACACCATGAGACCATCACTTGTACTGTGCTGAAGGAACTTAACAGCATCGTCTTCATGGAGTGACCTAACATCATCTAATCAACAATAGCTGAAGCCTCATCTCTTAGGATTGGACTCCAGCTATTTATCTCATAACTACCAAATTTTATGAACTAATAGATTGCTCTGGAATTATTTCTACAGTTCCAAATTGTTATGTTGTATAATGTACTTATTTCCACCGAAATTACAATATTCAATGCTTCCTATATCTTGAAAATGAATGTTTTCACATTCAAAACATTGTTAATAAATTAGAATCACTTCCTAAAGCCAGCATTTTGATCAAACAAAGTATTCTGAAGGACTGTTTGACCCTGAGTGTTCAAATCAATGAATTCTCTGGTGATTAGCCACCCATGTTTAATACACATTTTGCATACTTGAGCGGCATGAGGATATGATAGCACAAATGCAGTGGCAACATTTTTTCATTAAATTTGCAAACTCATGCCTTGATCTTGCATTTTCAGATAGGGTACTAATTGTACTATTCATTTAGTAAAAATCTTGCAGCTCCAAAAATGGCAGGGAAGCTTTAGTCACAGCTCTGAAAGTAAATGCATACTGTCAAATGAGGCAATTAGGAATAGTTTCAACCATTTTTTGTTAATAACTTCTTACCATGAAACATTTCAGAAACAAGTGTGAGCTCATTTTAAAAGCCTTTGCAGGGGCCAGGGGCTATTCTATGGCCTATCCAAAAAAATTCCCTATGCTATTTGTAAGGTGCCAGATGGAAAATAAAAGCATCCCTAATTAGCCCTGGCCTGGGAATGGGGTAACCCAGGGGCCATGACACTTGAAAGTTGAAATAAAATTTAATTTTAAAATTTCCAAGCCTGTGTCAATTGAAAAAAAGTTAATGACTTATTTATACATTGATGGCAAAATTGGCAATAGCCTTGATCAAAAGGCTCAAGGATGTTGAGAAAACATGAAATTTCTTTGCAAAATTTAATCTCAAATACCTAAGCTAAGGCATTTTGGCTAAAATACAGGAGATGCTTAGCTACTGTTGCTAGCACAATTAAGGTTTCTTCAAGCAATATCACCCTAGGTAGGGGCACTAGCCGCAGGGCTAGGTAATTCCTAATATCATTCATAATTCATAATTTGCACTGAAAAGACCAAGTGAATCATATGGTTGCTTTTGTTTTGTTTGCTGCTACTGACCGGCAAAAGCAGGCACAATATGAATTGTTTTTTTTTTCTAATTTAAAATTCAAAGTGTATGATTCCAAATTGTACAAATTCTAAATAGCACCGTAAATATAATTGGCATAACTATAGCCTATAGCGTATAGCGGTATAGGTATGAATTATCATCGTGATCCTAATCATCCTACTAAGTTATGTCCAAGTATAACTGAAAAATTGGGGAGCTGCTACAAAAATTTTCCAGGCATCATGATAATACCCAGGTGTTTAATATTTAAACGTTCAATAGAATAGCTATGGGCGAAAGACGAGTGAGAACGGAGAAATTCTATTAAGAAAAATCCACAACATCCACACTCGCACATCTGTGACGGCTAACTGAAGTCTGAGCCAAGTCAGCCAAATATATATGTCACATGTCCTAAACACACATCGCAAGTTGTCTACCAAGTTAATCAACAAATAATGAAATAGAAGTCGTGATACGGTATGAAATTTTTTTTATGAATTGCAAGGTTTTGAGGCGATCAAGTTGTTACTCTCATACATAGGCACCGGTAGAAAATGAAACAGAAAACTGTGCGCAGAATGTCAAGCTCGAAACTTCTCGGTTATATACATATTTTTTATCATTGTAGGATACAATACTTCAGCTGCTACGTTCAAATTGATATGTTAAAAAGAAAGATCTTACTAAAAGATTTTCATTCACCGAATTATTATTATTAATAATATTATAATTTTTCATTATTATTATTATTTATAATCATTGCTATTATTATTTTTTGGTGAAGCCATTCCATTAAAAACTTTGCATGATAATTCATGCTCTCCGGTCGGACAAAAACGCGTGAGCATTAGCGTGGTAGGGTAGGCCGAATGATGCAAAATTCTGAAATGAATTTGGTGAAAGTGCTCAAATACATTTTTAATAAACAATAATAAAGCCTCTTATAAGGGTGGTCATTTTTTGTATTGAATCCAATATCATGAACGGAAACATAATCAATATCATTATAAAACTTTGGAATGTGAACATAGAGGGCCACTTTTTCATTTGCAGCGTACGGCCACTGTTTCCACAGTTCAAGCCCAGCATTCATTGTGCGTGCTGATGTGGCTTCGAGAGCATATTGTGACGTTGTGAATAATACCACTAAAGAAAAGCATATAATAAGCAGCCAAAGGTATGCCACTTTAAACTTGTTTGTATTTAGGTGCTTGAGAGAGTATAAAATAGTATATTTTAGATATTACTTCATGTTTTTTTTCACTCTAGTAGCTCCTGCGTGTTTTGGTCAGCCATTGATGATAGAGTCGCCTGGGACTGGGAGGAAGATACCTAGACTGCGTGGTAAAGCATAAAAGATCGATTATTGTACCTTGAAGGCTACCTAGCTACACGTTTTGATTTTATTTTCCATTCGTTGTTGAAGGTTTACTATAATTAGCTGCAAAATTTGAACTGATGTGGGTTTAGCTGCGAATATTTCAGCTTTATTGTAACTTAGTAATATATATAGCTAGCTAGGTATGCCCATAAAGTTGGCGCCTGGCGGATTGATTCACGATCACTGATGACTGATCTATGCTGCATGTCTCTTTAACTCTTTACCACCAAATCGGACTTTCAAGCTGCCTTTAAAAAAAAAACGGTTTTCTAAGAATTTCACATTTTCTTTCATTTTTTTGACAAATCTACAGGAACAAAAGTCTAGATTTAGTTTTTTTTACATTAGTGTACCAAGTTTCAAAGTTAGCATGTTAGCCTATCTGGTTGAGTGCTAGTCTGGAAAAGTCCTATTTTTGTCTGAAATATTGCGGCTCTAATATCATATAATTTCAGTAGGTATGAAATCTCGCGGCTCGAATGTCATCAATTTTTGTTCGATTAAAAAATCGCTGTTTGCACTTCGCAAACATGTCATTTCATAAAATTTTCAACTTCCGCAATCCGCATTGCTTTACCGTTTCTGCCAAAAATATCTTGCAGAAAAAACATAAACATCGTAATCCCGATTGGAAATTTAAGGCAATGATCAGGAGTACTGCTTTTCAAAATTCTCACGGAATTACACCGAACCGCCATTGCACGGATTTTGTAAGAGATCTTGAACATTCTTGCGGAATTGCTATGTTTTCACGATTCATCATTTAAACAACTAACATCTCAATTTCGTCTAAAAAAATATTACTCATTACGTTGCCTTAATCCTTAAAAATTCAGTCGCGGCTCGCCAAGTAGATATATTCCATACTAGGTTGAGTGGTTGTTAAACCTAACCAAAATAAAATTTCCAATTTCTTGTGGAAATTTTATTTTGGTAATTTAATTTTAATTTTATTTTGGTCTATAAATTAAAGACTTTTTTGTTCAAGTGAATTTTTCTAAAAGAATGAAATAAAACATTAAATTCTCAGAAAACCGATAAAAAGAGGGTACTGTAAAAATCTATCTCCTCCTAGGATTTTCAAGCTACAACATCGAGACACATTCATTCAATGCGTAAGGACCATATCTATCAATTGGCCCTTGCTGTTTTTGAAAATTCTAATTTTTGTAGGTGGGGTGGGAATTTTTTTTTTTTTAATTTTTATTCCCCCCCCACCCTTTCAAATTTCCCTTCACTTTTTTCAAAATGTTTTCAAAACTGTAACAAAATTGAAGAAAAGCTACAACCAATCTCTAGATCTTTTATTTGCAAATCAAACAGCATATCTCTCATAGCCTAGGTATTAGTCTCATTGATGTAGCTTGAAAACTCTAGGTCTAGGAGGAGATAGGTATGCAGTGACAAACTGACAATAAGTGTGAATGTTCAGTAGAGCGCAACAAAGTCCCGAGCACCTTGAAATAGGCATTCAAGGTGGCATGGAATGGATACAAGAATAGCAGTTACTGGAGCTGAAATTCAGTCAAGGATGGTGTGAACAACTGCATGAGCACCATCCCACAAAACAGCAGCCAGATAATCAAAGATCAGTGTCTGCAGACCGTCTATTTATGTGCCTGGCCGGTAATTTTCACCTATCTTGAATGTGAAAGAACTCCCCCACTCCTAACCCTTTTGCAATCTGTCATCAAGGCATAAATCAACGTATAGAGATGATTTTGGTACCGTTGGATAGGTCAGCTTTAAGGTGAGACTAAAAACCTGAAAAATGAAATTTACCATTTTTTACCCAGAAAATCAGGCAGTAAAGGGTTAACTTTAGGGCACAGACAGATGCATAGTGGTTGTGCCACAAAAACTGACGACTAGAGACAAGATTGGTGGCGTGTCATACTGGCGTAGAATTGTACATCATTTTGAAGAGGTTAAAAAATATCCAAGCTTATGTCATTGTTTGAGTCAGAAATTGGTAAACTTGTAAAGTTCTTTTTCTTATATATAATTAACTAAAATAAATTACAATCTCTGTGAAGTGAAAAAAATCAATATATCAACATTGCCACTAAAAAGAACTAAAATTTACACACTTTTGGCACAATCACAAGTGAAAAAATAGACTTTGATAGAATATAAGGAAGTGTTTGTCTACTTTATCTGCATTTATGTTAAATAAATTTGTAACATTAAGGATCTTGTAAGAATATTATGTTTACAGGACACTTGACACCAACTATGGTTGGTACACGTGTGTATGTGGGCGGCCTGAACCACCGTGCTGGCCAAAGAGATGTGGAGCGTTTCTTCAGAGGCTATGGCCGCCTCAGGGACATAGTCATCAAAAATGGATTTGGCTTTGTAGTAAGTCAAAATTTTTACTCACATGAAATTATTTTGCTCAAAAATTTACTTATTCATATGTGCTGATTTGAAACCATTCTTATGCATAAATTTACAATTCAACGAGATTCCTCAGTAATTTTTCATAGCCATGGAAAACCTAGACTGGATTTTATAGCTTACTATATAATACAGGGTGTTTCAGAATTAAGTAACCCTTTTAATTTGTTAATAAATAAAAAACTAAGAACGTTATGAATTTGAAACTTGTTTTATTTAAAAGAAGAACATTTTTATGCTAATATTGTATCCTAGTTTTTAAATATTATATCTTTTAAATGCCCACCACAATTGTTTTGACAAAATAGGGCTCTTCTCTTCGTTGCTTTCATAACCTTCATTAGTGTTTCTGACGAGAGTGCAAATTTTTGATATCCGCAAATTTTCGATAAAGATATTTAAATGTGTTTTTTGAAGGATCCTTGTTTTGAAATGGATCCTGTAATCACGTTGAACTTCTGTTATTGACATCGTTATTGACTGTGGCGATAATTTTTGTTCTTTCTTCTTTGCTGTAGCGAATCATGATGAAAATTTAAGGCTTGATAATTAAACACAAATTTAGCAAGCTATACAGGATAATGATGTAACTATTATACAATATTACCATGAAAATGTTCTTCTTTTAAATAAAACAAGTTTCAACTTCATAACGTTCTTAGTTTTTTATTTATTAACAAATTAAAAGGGTTACTTAATTCTGAAACACCCTGTATATGTGTTTGGAAAATCCATGAAATTCAGTCTGGCCATTTCTGAATCAACTAGTACTCGAATTTCTGATGTTCTGAAAGCTCGTTTTGTAATGAGAATTGTCTATGACTTTTTTTAATCTGAAATGTCAGAATAAACTTCTCAAAATATAACATTCAGTTCTAGAATAGCATTACAAGAATTTCATAGTTTTGTCCTGTAGATGGGCTGATGAAAGTTATGTTTACAGGAGTTTGATGATGGCCGCGATGCAGATGATGCTGTCTATGAACTCAATGGCAGGGACCTCATGGGAGACAGGTTAGTCTTCCAGCAGTTGAATTATGAGCACTCAAAGAAGAAAAGTACGATCATATGTAGACTTGAGTTCATGATTTAAAACTATCCATATTATGTAGGAATTTGTGTCAATCATGTTTAACAAGATAATATTTATTTTTGGTTAAAGCCTTCATCAATATTACATAATTATTTTACTCCACAAATATGATATCCTTGCATTGACGCCCTGCTTGTTTCTTTTTACATTTCAAGAGAATTGTTTGGAGATTCTGAAAAAAATATGAGAATACCAAAAGCTTCATTCCTAGTATATATTGCTTATTGTAATGATGTGATGAAGGTTCTCTGGTTTATGAGAAGTGTCAGTGATGGGGCCTGTCTGGAGTGACTAAAGGTTATGACTTGAGCTGACTTGAGAGATGTCAGCTGGACCACTTAACCTTTTCCAAGGTCTCCTCAACAATTTTACATGTAGTAATGGTAGATTTCATGTATATACTTCAATGACTTACCGACAATGATATTCATCATATCCAATGTAAGTGTATGATACTGCTAACCATCATCCACAAATATAATAATACCAACTAGTGTGGGCTGAATACCCTTCTAGTATGACAATTCATGTGAAATTGCTTCCCAAATACCCTATGAACCAACTCGTGTGGATGCTCATCTGATATTCTCTCTGGTAAAATATATAATATTGAAGCAAGATATGAAAGCTCCTCTCCCAGCCTAATGGACATGAGTTGACTACTGTGTTGAAGCTTTCTGCTGAGCTTGACATGTACGCAGGGTTGTCGTAGAGTTGGCCCGAGGGTCGGCAGACATACCAAGGTACTCGAGTGCATACCGTGGCAGGTCAGCAGCTCCTGTGTACGCAAGGTGACTCCTTTGCATGTGTTGGGTCTGTCTAAATTGCCTGGACAACTGCCCCCTTCCACCTTCATCATTGTTTGCACTTTTCTCTTCCCTGACCTCAATTCTCACTCTAAGATGGGTCTGGAAACAGTCGAACAAATAACTTGCTGTATCTGTTAGTATTAGGGCATGATAAGCATTAAGTAATTGCTGGAAATAAGGGGAAATTAGTATTGAGTGGTGATAACTTCATAGTAAATTACAATAATGTAAAATATTAGGTTTACAAGATCTGTTGGTTATTTCAAAGTTAAGTCAGTTATATATGCTATCCAGACCTGTTGCAGAGTGCTTCCTTAAATTCGGTGCTTTTTAATGTGCTTCCATTTCATGAATTCATTAATTTCTCAATTTATTACTTATAATGTTGAATAATTTTTAAACTTGTAATGCCTGCCATTGCTGCCATTCTTTTACTTGCAACACTTGATTATCACGCACAATCTCTTATGATGCTTTCTCTGTTGTTTGTCATGCCTGCTTCATCATTTTGTTTCGCTGTGTGACTTTGTTTCAACGTCTGAAATGCTGCACATTGTTTCAATTAATTTATATACACTTGGATGAGTTTTTCAATTTCTTCGTTAATGGTTCTTGTATCAGCTTAAATATGCATCACTTTCTAAATGTAACAATATTGCCTGCCTGATTCCCAAATACTCTACTGCTGGAGTCACCAAGCTTCTTACGTTTGAGGCTCTTTGAGGAAATCACTGACCGCTTTGGATCACATTACCTTATACATAACCGTTTTGTTCAATATTTTAAGTCTAGAACGTCTCATGAAATTGATTAAAGTTCCATGACGTTCCAGTTGAATAGATTTCTTATGCCTGAGCCAGGCTGCTGGCTGTTGTTTGGTGACCTCTTGTCTAGAGTATGTTGGGGTTTAGTAACTCCGTGTCATGCTTGTGCTACTTCTTTTGAAATGCATGATACCTCGAGATGACTATACCCGGCGTTAGAGGTAAGGAAGGACTCCCGCTGCTCAGTACTGCAGATCCACGTCTGGAAAACCTTCATCTTCCTTTTAAAGGGAACCGGATGTCCGTCAAGAAGTCTATATTTCGTTGATACTTTTTAAGAGGATGCGCCTAATACCATAGACTTGGTTGGACCTTACTAATACCATAGACTTGGTTGGACCTATCTCAATTATTGTTATTCCGGATCAAAATGATTGATGTTTGAAGACGAAGTGCAGTTTTCATAGGAACTGATGAGCAGTGGTGCTGAATTTTAGCGGTTGTTGTGATCCATGCTTCTGGCTCGGTGGTTGTCATGACCCATGCTGGTGGTCTGATGGTGATCATGACCCATGCTGGTGGTCTGATGGTGATCATGACCCATGCTGGTGGTTCAGTGGTTGTCATGGCCGGTGCTGTTGGTAAGCGGAGCTACCATGACTCTCATATTGCAGGGTGAGCGTGGAGAAGGCGAGGTCCACCCCCCGCAGCTGGGCCGCACTGCCCCCACCTAGACCTCGCGTCATGAGGTGCCATTTCTTATCTAGGGCTGGGATTGTAATTTCCTAACACTTATTTCGGCTTGGGTAATGTTGAAGACCCTGAGGCGCCCTTTTGTTTACTACAAGTATTTAGTCCTGGGTAGTGTTGGCAGCACTGAGGTGCCTTTTATTCTTTCAAGTATTTAGGCCTGCGTAGTGTTGGCAACGTTGCATATTTTGTTGCGTTTTTCATTTTGTTTAACTCGTTAAGTGCGCCACGACCCACCGGTATGAAATACTACCTAAATACAACATAGCCTCACTTAACATGTTAAAACTCCCTTTCAAGTCTAAAAATTTTTGCAAAACTAAAAGTTTATGCATGCTAATATTGTATTTTTGCTCGATAACAGAGATGCAACTTACTCTGAATCTATCATAACAGTTTTACGTCGGCAATTACTCAACAAGTTTCTGCCCAAAAACTACGGAACATTTTCAGATTATCCCGTAAAATTTGAATGATTGTTGTGCATTAGTCATTGGTTAGGATAACCGAAGCAAGACCATGGTATTGGACTGTGTTAGATCAAGAAGACTTGTTGTGGTGAGTAATGTAGTCTTGGAACTGCTGTTCCTCCTGAATGGGGTATGTTGTTTGAATATTTCAAGCTCGTTAGCCGCTTAGCCATGCTTCTGTTCTGGTGAGTTTACTGCAGTACTTTTCTTGCACTAACACTTCAAAAGTTGATTATTTTTCTTGTTTTAACACAGTTTTGTTGTTTTCGTGTGCCGCCTGAAAGCATCACATGTTTTCTATATCTTATTAATATAGCCTTAATGTAAACAGTAATAAAGAGTCTAGATTATTGGACATAGTCCTAAAATTGGAGTACACTTGTGCATCTTGTGGGCAGTATAACATCTATTGTCTGTCACTGGATGGGGATGTAGTCTTCTAATGTGAACTGCACTTTGTATATATTTGAACGTTCATATTTTGTACCTTCACCTTGTCATTGTGTGGTTTCAGCTTCCCAAGTAGATGCGGTATTTTACTATTGAGACTTCATTTCGTTGCACTTGTCAAATCTATGTTTAAATATTATATCTTTGCCGTAATTTCATAGTGAATATACTAAAGCAGATAAATTTGACATTTTTGGGCTTTAACGAGTTTAATCAATTTGTAGATTTTGTTTCGCATGGTAGCAGGTTATTAGATGATGGGAGTATCTTTAACACTTATAGATTCAAGTTAATATTACACAAAGTATACATTGAGATTTTAGTTCAAGGAATATAAAAATTTTATAATGAAAAGAAATGTACGATAATAATATATGTAGCCGGCCGTTTGTCAGCAATGATATGGACATATGACGGAAGTAAAGTCCCCCGCGCAGGTACGCTCAGCCCAGCCGGACCGAGTACCGCCTCATCGTCGAGAACGTGAGCAGCCGCGTCTCCTGGCAGGTCAGCTTACGTACAATTACCTTACCAGCACCTTATTTAGTAATAAGATCAGCATTATTATGACTACTGTTGTCTTAATTGTGCGGCATATTTTTTTGAGGATTACACATATAATATAGTATGATTTGCTTCTTAGATAATAATGTAATCAGTATTATTATGTCATGTCTCGTCCGAATTATGGATAATATTTTTAGGAGGATGGCACATAGAATGTTGTCGGAAGGTCACCTTAGATTAATAAGATCTGTATTATTATGTCATGTCCCGTGCGAATTAGGCGGCATACATTTGGGAATTTTGAGAGATGCAATTCACAGAACATCAAGATAATGTTCTCAGGAGTACACTATAGATGACAATAATTTTATCATTATAACGCTTAATCATGTCCAAATTGTGATTAATTGTTTCGTCATTGTTAGTCGTGGCTAATTGTTTAGGTACGCGGTTGCAGCTTAGGCTAGATGTTCTAGGTTAGGTTGCTGAAGATATGCAGCTTTGTGATCGCAAGACGTGATAACTGTAACTGATCGTAAGACATGTGAAGTGCTCGTCCATCTATTTTATAGAAAAGTTGATACAAATTCTGAACTAGTTTATTGATTTTGAACTTCGAAATGTTTTACAAAATATTTATTCTCAACTTGAACTGCTTCAATGTGTAATTGTTTTATTTCATGGCCATAAATAAAAATAATGTCAGTTGTAATTAGTTAACAAATTGCTCTAAGAACCACTCTAGAGCTTCTGTGTGCGTTTGTTTCGGTTTGCATGTTTATGTTAACAGTTAAATTGTTGGTTGGTCATTTGTTCTAGCAGCGCTCGTGTGAATTTGGATAGCATACAATTATTTTATTAGAAATTTCAGCTAATTACTATGTATGAAATACATTGTTGTTTGTACTACATTGTTCCACTACCACGACTACGAAGATTCACTATACTAGTACTAAATACTTCTACTACGAACACTAAATATTTTCAGGAGTTTTGTAAAAAAGAACTAAGTGAGCTATATTCATCCACCATGTTCAAAGTAGCTAGACAATCAGATTGCCGCTTTCCAGAGTAGAACCAAATTTCCAGAGAAGATTTGGAACCTCAACTGAGGAATCTAAAGGCAAAACTAAAATTTGAATTTGAGAAAATAATTTTTATTAACAACTTTGGTTGATGAGAGCTAAAGGTGTTTTTCAAACCAACTACCAATGTTCAAGTGATTCGGGTTTCCACCGAAACTGTCTTTGAAAAAGAATTATTTGACATTTACTTGGTTCTTATTTACTAATATGCTATTTGATCATGTAATTTGCTACTAAAGCAGTCAGTTCTTTTTTCTAGCACCACGCCAACTACCTTCTACCATTTTTACCACATCCATGCCATCTCACACACCTGTCACTACTTGCCACCTCTCACACCTGTCACTACTTGCCACCTCACACACCTGTCACTACTTGCCACCTCTCACACCTGTCACTACTTGCCACCTCACACACCTGTCACTACTTGCCACCTCACACAACTGTTGCTACCTGTGTTATCCATAGATTGGTACAAATGATCCCCAATTGAATGGTTTGGTATTTTTCTACAAGCTGCACTTTTCTTGATCATATGGACATGACCTCACCAGCAAGGTGTTCAGTACTCATTTTTGTTCTCACAAGATTATCCTTGGTAATCATGAAGGCTGTTACAGAATGTCACCGTTACCTTCTTTCTTCATCGAGAAGATTTCTCAATTAAAATGGCGTTCTTGTCATGCATTCCGCAATAGTTCCTCCTTTCCTGCTAATAACGTTCCTTTTCTCACGTTTATGTGCCCACTGATCCGGCAGTATTATTTGGTACATTCCAATATTGCGTGTTATTTCAGTCGCCTTTGATGTCAGATCTTCAGCCCTGCATTCTCCATCTTACATATTCACATTGCTGAATCATTCTCTTGGATTAAGAATGTATGTTACAATATTTGTCAAGGTTATTCTTAACGCTCCTAGATTAAGATTGTATGCTACAATGTTCGTCAAAGTTATTCTTAATGCTCTTGGATAAAGAATGTATGCTGCAATGTTTGTCTTGTCAAGTTTATTCTTAAGGCACCTCCTTTTAACAAATCAGGAACTATTATGACCTTCCTTCGACGCCCATGTTTTATTCCTCTGCCAGCGCGTCTAGAATTTGCAATGCCTGTTGTCGTCTGACCCTAATGTCGTCTTCATACGATACTTCATATTACTATATTGTCATTTTATTAATTAATTATTTATTCGAATAGCCAGTTTACTAACGTACTGATATTCAGTTTTATTTGATAGGCATCTGCATCTATCAATTCGTAATTATCCTCTGCATTCAATTACTGAAATTCTTTACGAACTCGACCGCGTCACGTCAATGAATTGTTTGCTCCTCGAGCTTGGCATCTCGATGTGACGTCGTTGCTCTTGCCCAGAAATTTTTCTTTACCTTTTTCGTTCGATTTATGTTGCAGCTACCCTTTTGCTTGTGTAGATTACATTGCCACTTTGGACTGTTGATGTTATATTAATTTTGTATCTAATTGAAGTGATCGCAGAAGAGGCGTCTCTCTCATTTCAAGCTGTTATCTTCTGTGATAATTTGTTATAAGGCGTTGTTTGGTGTTAGTTACTGCTCTAGAAATATATGCCTTACGTACCAAAGTGGCATAGCTCCACAGACACTTCATGTATCCAAACACATTCGGCCACTGAGCTCGAAAATACGCCGTGCCTTCATTAAACTCAATGCTTTGTACTGCCACGCTTCCTTGAAGTTCGTGCATGACATCGTGGTCATCGGAGTTCTATGTTAGCTGCTCAACGATTCAACTTCAAAGGTTGTCTTGGTTGTAAAGGGTTATCGGAAAACCGTTTTTCATGATGGTTACTGTGTAAATAATGCAAGTTTTATTAGTGGGGCGATGATGAGAGTAAGGCTCATGGTAGGTTGCTCAGAAGCTCTCATGGTGATAATAAATCCGTGTTTAATATCCATTTCTTTATTGAGCTTAATTGTACACTAATGAGAACATGACATCTGCAGTATAAGTTATTTATTTTTTAATCGTCGATTATTATCTTTACATAACTGAGAGGGTGTTACATGCCTTAGCATAATATTTGTAGATTGTACAATAGGCATGACGAGTACGAGGAGGTAGAGACTAAGTTTGCTGTGGGCGCTTGATGCATTAGCTCCCTTGATTTAATTATTTTTTTAAATCCTGTACACCTCGCACCCGCATACGTATTACTTTGCTGCGACTGCATCTTCTGACGGATAAGGTCGCGAAAGCCAGAAATGTGGTGGTATTGTGATCCCTGCAACCTCTAGCGTGATGCCGTCACCCGGTCGGTTGATGGCGACGAAGTATGGGACATCAGGACTGGCTGAGCAATGAAGAACTTCTCGTTACGTGCTGATATCATCCGCCTGCAAGCGATGAAACGAGGCTCCGAGAGAGATGCGGTGGCCATGTGCAAGAAAAGCTCTATGACGTGACAGTACCTTGATCAGCTGGACATTTAGAAACACGGACTTAGAGGCGTTATCTGCGTTAGTGCTCGTGCGTTATGGACTATCTGATTAAGGATTAGTGACTCGTTCTTGGAATTTTCATCGTCAAGTGTTATTGGGACGTTATTTGGGGTATGTGTGCATGAAACATTACAATTCTTACCTTATCTTTGTTCGATAAGAAATTGATACCGTTTCCATATTTGTGTCCAGTGCTAGCGCACAATACACTAATCAATTAGCGAATTACATATTCACGTAGTGTTTTTATGTAATTTGTTTCTGTAGCTCTATTCGCTTTGCGCTGTCGGGAAAAAGTTACTTGAACCTTCAACCTAGCCCTTTTCTCCTTATGTTAACTCAATAAATATTAACACCTGTGATTGTAGTAAAAGAACAATCGTTTCCAGATGAGATGTGGATCATTATATTACCCAGTTCTGTTCAGTGTTGATTGGTACCTACATAAGTATTCTTGTATTTAATTATAATGCCTAATTAGTATTTGTGAAGGCATGCGAAGAAGGAACATGCTAACCTTATCCTGCTGTCACATGAATCACTCTTATGGGTCAGTGCGCCAAAGGACGGCTACCGTAAAGGCGCGACTGCCCAGCCCGACACTGCGAGCTTTTTGGCGCTGGTGTTGGTAGGTCGCGAGACATTACGAGAGAGACCGACCTCCTGTTCCCCTCCTTGCGAGGCTCGTTAGCCTCTCAGGAGGAGGAAGAAAAGGTGCGAGGGGCAGGCGGTCTCGACTCGACACCGAGTATCGCTTACGCTCGTGCCACCCCTTCGTCGTCTGGGCTCTACTTCGTCCACGGGTTGTCTCTGAAGGTAAAACTCTGTAGTGACCTTCGCTTCTCTTGTTTGATATTATTTAGTGACATGAGATTCTCTATGCTCCTCGATGTTGGTGATGTCTTGTACTAGTGAGCGCGCGTCTCACAGCCCCAAGAATCCCTTAAGGGCCTTTATCCTGAGTATCTGGACTAGCCGCCTCATCATTGCTTGGCGATGGATCGGGACGACTTCGCTGGATGTTGGATGTTGGATCGGGACGACTTCGCTGAATGTTGGATCGGGACGAGGTCGCTAGGGGCTGGATCGGGACGAGCTCACTAGGCGCTGGATCGGGACGACTTCGCTGGATGTTGGATCGGGACGAGGTCGCTAGGCGCTGGGACGACCTCACTAGGCGCTGGATCGGGACGACTTCCCTAGGCGCTGGATTGGGACGTCTATAGGCGCTGGAGGAGGTCTCAATTTTAAGGATGTTTATGGACCAAGCCCGCGGGTCGAGTGATCAACTTCTAATTCGTAACTCCGAGTTTCTAAGGTGTAGCTGTTGCGACTTACTCTGTCTGACCAATGCCATTTCCAATGGGCGTTTCCATACCTTGTCCATTGATGACTTGTTGGATCGCCGGTTTTCTTTTTCGTTTCATCTGTTTCTTTTTCATCGCATTAATTATAGGACATTATTGCTTAACTTAGGCGCATCTAGCGCTTGTTAGCCACAACGCTTTGATTCTCGCTATGCATTGGGTGAGGGAGCAGAGTGAGGGTAGCAGCTTGTTTAAATCAAGGGACAGTGCTCACAATTTCCTCTAACATGTACGTTTATCGCAATTTTTATGATGAACAAACATTCTTATGATTTCTTGGAAGCCGTTTGTCTCTTTAAATTGAAGTTTTACGATGACTGTAATTTAGGATTCGCCCCCTCATCGGTGAATTTACTTATGAATCAACGGTTTACCATTCACTTTAGAATATGTTGCTCCTGAATGTGTACAGCACAACAAGCGTTGCCCTCACTTGCGTGCCCACCTAGAGGTCTTTTAGAAGATAACTTTGTCTGGTCCGTGTACGAGTGACGCTGGGACTAACGTGCTTATCGCTTATCAGGATCTCAAGGACTTCATGCGCCAGGTCGGAGAAGTAACCTACGCTGATGTCCACAAGGGACGTCGCAATGAAGGGTAAGATAATATCACTATTTGCACTCAGATGACAGATTATCTTCAAAATACATGTAATTCACTTATGTAGACTGGCCACTTCTTTCTAATAGCATTATGTACCTACCGTTGTTAATGTTCAGGTTATTGCTATTACGATAGTGCTTTAAATCAATTTTTTCATGTGGGCATTATTGTCATTGTCACTCGAGTATTTGTCACAAAATGTCGCACTCAAGAATAGAATATTTTATCGCGTTTTACATGTGTTACTGGGCTCTGGTAATAACTAGGAAAGCCATGAGTCTTGCAAATGAATAATAATAGTTGAGGCGGTGTCGTAATTGTCATGTCGTGTTACAGCATCGTGGAGTTCGCGAGCTCGCGCGACATGCGCAACGCACTCCACAAGCTCGACGGCAAGGATCTCCACGGCCGCCGCATCCGCTTGTACGAGGAGAACAAGCGTTCCCGACGCTCTCGCTCCTACTCGCGCTCTCGCTCGCGATCACGGTAACTAGTATTTTCAATAAGAATTATATTGAGGTTTTTTATAAATGGTTTCTTATAAATGTAATCAGATTACTTGTTCTTATGCTTGTACATGGGATGTTGGCCAATATGACATCGAAGTTTGCAGTGTTTGGTCGGGACGCTCTAGATGCCGTAATGTGTCTGTTTACAGTTGCAAGTCCCGCTGCTTTTACCCCTATTCTTTCTACTTCGCAGAAGCCGCTCTCGTTCCCGCTCTCGCTCCCGTTCTCGTTCCAGGTAATGAACTACTCAAGTGTTGATTTAAATACTCATGCCTTTCTTTTTCCACTCTATATACTGCATAAAACCAAGACATTTTTGGAACGCTGTCCGGTGTTTCCATGTGAAATGTGATACTTCTGCTGTTGTGATATTCACACTGTAAGGTTGAAATGCTCGTGAATTTTACTAATACATTTTAGCTACGTTTCAGCTAGATACATCATATAAATTAGTTCGAATTCTTAAAATATGTCCAAATGAATCTGAATGAAAGAAAACGCCTCCGTTTCATCCATCCTTTGGATTTTGACTCCAAAAAAGCCCTTCCCACGCTTAACCGGTGACTATTTTATAATCGTCATTAATTATCAGCTGGAAAGCGTCGTTAGAGATAATTTCAAATTTCTTTACTGTCATTTCAGACGTCGCTCGAGAAGTCGCTCTGGGTCTCGCTCGCGGTCGAGGTCTCGCTCGAAGTCTGGAGACCGCAAGCACTCGCGCTCGCGTTCCAAGTCTCGCGACAAGAAGTCCAGGTCGCGCTCACGTGACCGCAAGTCTCGCTCACGTTCACGTGACAAGAAAGATGACCGACGCGATTCACGTGATCGATCCAAGTCCAAATCTCGAGATCGATCTGCGTCGAAGCCGCGAGACAGATCTGCTTCAAAGGAACCTGATCGTTCTAAATCCCGCGAGCGCGACGCATCTCGATCGAAGTCTCGTTCGGCTGAACGCGAGAACGAACGAGCAGCTTCCGCGTCGCCTCGTAGGGCAGAGCGATCTCGATCTCGGTCGCGGTCTCGGTGAGTACATTACTCTCATTGGCCTTGCGCACACTTTGAGTAATATGATGTTACACTGTTTAAGTATATGTAGCTAACTGTCGTTATGGTCATCAAAAGTCTGTGAGTAAGCTGCGGGTGATAGAAATAATTATTTCATTGCTACGTCTTTTTATGAGTAGGTATAATTTTTCTGTCTATTTGCAGTAGTATACTTTCGAGTCTCAGATAGACGTACACTTACGAATAGGTGCCAAATATGCTTTGAAATTATAGTGCACGTAGTATTTAGACGTGTAGCGATATTATTATTAATAGTTATAAGCATCTTGTGTGATAATTTTCCTGTCGTGACAGTTCTGCGAATGATGATGCGGGGATGGAAGACGAGCGTCGTTCGTCGCGCAGTCGCTCTCCTGCGAACAGCAAAGACGACTCGCCCCACAGTCACGGGGGTGACCACGATGAGAACAGCCGCGCTGATGACGAGGATACCATGTAGTAACTTGATCGCTGTTGCCGTCACCTAAAACGTTAATTCAATGTTGATCCACACATTTGTCTGTTGCAGTACAAAAACAATAAGAGCATCGCGCTATTGCCATCAATAATACTATGAACTCAGCTGTCTTGAATCGTCTGGAGTGTTTAGAATGTTCGAGAGTACTTGTTGGGAAGGTGCATTTGCTCTTCAAATGCGCTTACAGTGAACGTTTCATTTTGCAATTTTCTATTATAGTTTTTTCTGCACCAGATCCGGTCTGTTGAAAACTGGTTTGTAATTCGGTCTCGCTTGTTCCCGTATTGTGAGCTTCGTTTCTGCTTGACACTCGGTTAAGTCGTTAATTCTGAAATTTATGCGCACCATTTTGTAGGCTACACCTAAAACGAGGAAGACTTCTAATATCCTCTCCCATTGATGGTCAAGCCTATTAATTTTGTAATTACTGTTCATCAAATTTACGTTAACTGCATTAATTATTATTTCTAAGGTTTAATCTCTCGTAAGAAGGCGTTGATGGGCCTTTTGTGTGGTCAATATTCTCGTATTTACAATGAATATCTTCACAGAGCCGTGACTTATAACGATCGCGAGACTCGCTTGTTCACATTTATTCATTAGCGTTAGCACTGATAGATATGAAGAAGTTTTGAGCCCGATATGGGCAAGGTACATCTCTTTTCCTAGCCATAATGTATCTGGGACTGTGTACACTCTAGAACTTATGTTTGATTTTATGTAGTGGCGCGTCTTGTTGCAGTAGTTGACTACTCTGGTCTTTACTATTCTGCAACAATTGACATCATTCCATCTTGATTCGAAGAACATCAATTATCTAAACTCTTCTAGTAAATGGATCAAGTTATCAATTATTGCATAGACAGTAAGTTCAGAATAATCGTGAATTGCAAATACGACAATACCGACTATGAAGCGTTTCTTCAAACAAGATAGGATTTTGCATTGAAGAGAAATGTTTGCTGTAGATTAATTTGAAATTCTGTACCAGTTGAGTTAATGTAACAATGCTGCCGGATTTTTAAGTTTCAATTACACTTTGAAAAATATACGTTATTATGGTCGCATTTCACGGTCTTTAACCAATGCTATAAGTCGATACATTGCTGCTGGCAACACGATTTTTGCCCGTTGACAACTATTTATAACCGTTACATATTATGATTACAAAATTAACCCGTTAAATTGCAAAGCAAAGACACTTCGTGTGTCACGATCTGAATGGATTTGTAATTTCATGAACATGCTTCAAGAAGAAACGTTCCGCGTCATAATTTCCATGCATACGCTAAAGTTTTCGTGTTAATCTTAAGACGTCAATCTGTGTTGCAACAGATGATGTATTTGTCCGCATTATGCCGAGTTTTGGATTTCCTACTACTACTAATATTTCCTACTAATATTTCTCTACTTGCAATGGGTTATGGCTGTCAAATTTTGGGTTTCTATTAAGGCATTTATTGTTGGCTTCTACGAATGGATGTACCGAGGTAGACGTTAACATGAACGTATAAAGGAGGTACAGAAAATGAAATTTGCACAAATTTCTGCAAAAATTTTATTTCTACTCACAGTCAGTAAATTAAATGTGATACATCACTTAATAAAATTTCCTCTCTTGTAAAAGAACGAATGAAGTTTAAAGCTGCTTCATCACTGGTCAGGTACGCTGATGAGCGGAAACTGCAGGCGATGGTCCATCGTGCAGTGAATATTCGTTCAAATATCCCTGCAACGAACATGAAAATTGTTCAAGTTATCCAAACGCGCCAACATGAAATGTTCAATTTATGCACAAGGTTAGCATTAAAATAATACTGATATACAACCATCGTTGGCAATTAAAATTTCGGCAAAATCAGATGTCTGCTGGATATAATTTGTAGGAGCCGCATTAGAGTTTTAGTTCATAGCATATGGAGTGCTCTATGAGAACACCCAGCTCCATTTAGAAACCGTAACATGTTTACATAAAATTTCATGTTATTGCTGGGCACAAACCAACTCGAGCACTCAAGCGTTACAACGTACGAGGTAGTAAGAACTTCTAATGAAGTGCGGGTTATTATACAATTATCGCACTTCAATTCAAATTCAATAACAATTATACAATTAATATTATCGCTATACAATTATTTCTGAACACAAGAATTGTGGACTCACTCGGGAAACGGAGAGCCATGCGGCGGAGTTTCTCCGACCACTGATCCGTGTTCAGAGAGCGGAGGCGTCTCAGTCGAGCTGGCTCTGCTCGACAGTCGAGACTGCACGAGGCGTGAGGGTGAATTTAAGCTACGAAATTAATTCCCAGGCAGAAATTATGGCTTCCATTCAACGCGTTCAATCCTGAAAATCGACAGGGGAGCTTCTAAATGGGAACCAATTAATTTTTTAAATGGAACATTGTTTTCTAACCTGGCAATGGATTCGAGACTGAGGAAGAAGGAATTGAATAAAGCCGCGCTAACTCAACTAAAATATTGATGCTTAAGAAAAAGATGGTTAGGGTGAATCGAATTGAGTATAACTTGCATGTTGAAGTCCCATTATCTGTATGCCACGTCAAATGCCAGTGCCTGAAACCGAATCAATCATCCGTACCTTAGTCCTTTGACGGCAATTTCTTCGCTAGAACTATGCCGCGGGTAGAAGCTACTAACTAACCCACTTAACTTTTTTAATAATGGTGACCAATTTTATTCTATATAATAATAATAATAATAACAGCGGTTTCAGCGGCCTGTCGCCGATTCTTAAGATCGAATAATATCCACAGCTGGTTGCGGTCTCGAACTAGCAACTCACTGCAACAATTCTGCTGTGTTTAACCGCCCGGCCTCGTTGCCGATTCTGACCAGAAACTGGCGCACAGAGCTGGGATTGAACCCGCGCCTCTCTGCTGCAATCCTGGTACTCTGAACTTAACCACTGGGCCACCCTGGCAGATTGTTTGTTTGCGGATTTCAATGAATTCTAACTATGAAACTAATAAATTCAAGGTATTTGGGGAAGTTGTGGGGCTTTCCACAAATTTTCTCACACCGGAAGTGAGATTTTATGACTAGAAATTTATACATTAACATCAGACTATGACAACCGGCGAACGCAGGCTGGCAGCGTTAGCATTTCAAGAAGACAAGGAAGGGATAGTATAATCGTAGCAGAAACGAAGAAGGCTCAAATGGTCATTAAGGAAGACGAAGAATGTAATAATGGAAGGCAACAAAAGGAACGAAGAAATAGAGCCATGCAAACGAATAAATACGTATAAGAAATTGCTGACGCGATGCGGCGGCTCTGCCTTCTGTAGGACAGAAAGTTTAAATATCCTGCAGATAAGAGCAATATATCCATCCTGCCTTCATAACATCTCAAAATGAGATCCATCTGTCGTGGCGCGCTCATTAACCTCGTCCATGACAATGCAAAGGTCCCAGCACTTTTGACGAGCTAAACGCGCCCATTCCTTAGGGGTTTCAAACATATGCACTTTTTATGCAGTAAGAAAAACTGGAACTAAATGTCGAATGAATATATTGTCAATATATATTGGTGAATAAGAAACCAAAATACAGGACAAAAAATATAAAGATGACGCAGTCCGAGAAAATTTAGTGTGGATAGTAGTGAACTGACCCCTCGTGCAGCGACAGAAGGTGGTCTCGAGTCGCTGTGGTGCGCGCCGCCGCTGTTCGGTGTGCTGTTGCGAGACCGTCTCTCGCGATCCTGCGCCTTGCCTAGCTGCGTCAACAGCGTGAACTCCTCCACCTGAACGCAAGTGTACGAACTTGGAATTTCGTGGAATACAACTCGTCACTACTTGAAACTCAGAAAAACTGAGAAGATCAAGGATTATTGCCACGCACAGAGATATCAGTTGTTGGGTGGAGCGTGTTGTCACAAGACAGTTCTCCCACACCCGTACAATTTCAGGCCGATAGAACGAACCCACGTTAGCGAGTAATTGACCATGATGAACATTCCATCAATTTTAGGATACTGAGGCTGTTTGTTGCTGATTTCATATCAAAACAATCTTATAAAGAGTTATGATAAAAGTAATTTGATGCTAAAGCAGTAACGTTATGGATTTAATAAGATGCACAATATGAATTAACTTAGTTTTAGACAAGATATGACGGACCCAACAGTGTACCATCATATTCGATACGAGAAGATTCAAGTGATAAGGTTGCTGTGTTATTGAATGCAGGATATTTTGTAACTTCATACGCTTTCTTACCTTTAAGGCATTGAGCTGGTACTTGTATTTACTAAGGAGGGTCTTGAGAGTCTCTTCCTCCCGCTTCAGCACCTTGAGCTCAGCAACACGTAGCTTCGCCTGAAGAGTCATGTCAGCGCTCGTTGCCACAACGACACAGTCACCGCTCGCTGCCACCAACAATTCTGTAGCCACTCGTTGCCACTAATGGTACTTTCACCCCTCGTTTCCACTAATGGTATTGTCACCGCTCGTTGCCACTAACAATTCTGTCGATGCTCGTTGCCACTGACACTTTTCTTCTTTAGCTCACGAGCCTAGATTATATCAACACTGACCTGAATGTCAACTTGTTTTTATTATTATTTGGTTTACCTAGCAGATCATGAGAATTCGACTTGAACTACATTTCTCGTGTTGCATAAAAAAAAACTAGAAAAAATACAAGTACAACTGTTATTATTGTGTTAGTTTCACCATCCCGACATGGGTAAGCTCATTTAAATGAAGAATCCTCACACTTGCCTACACGGGGATGATTTTGGATTTATTATGATCGTACACGTCGAATTTCATGTATTTCATTGCCTCGTGCACTAATATAACGACATTTATTATGCGGAAACTACAACATAAGGACAGGCTCCTAAAAATTTTAATTTATCTATTGCGACTTTAATTCGGTGGTGTTCAACGTGATATTCATTTTATGTGCACAAAGTTACCGAGCAATGAGCTTGACAGCATAGTGAGGACTAGGACATGTAGCATTGAAGTGTCCTGCTTGTCACTAGGAAGGAACGTTCAGTTCAGCCAGTGTAGCAACCACAATCGTTCGAGCTTCAAATGGCTGTTTCGTTCCAAGAATCATTTGGCTCGACGGTGACAGATAAACATGGCAATAACTCAACTGCTTCATTTCCCACGAGAAACATTTCTCCCTCTCGGCCTTGAGCACTTTACTGGGCTCGTTCCGGAACAAACGAAGATATGCTGCCGTTGTTGTTATTGACCTCCCCCGGCTCGCTTCACAGCGCGAGGCGGGGCCTAGACCCAGTTAAAACAACATGGGCTTCGGGCCCTCCTTTCGGAGGACGGGGATAAGTTGGCTGTCGATTTGGACCCATGAGGAAACAAGTTTCAGCCGTGGTCGAGAGCGGACGCTCGTGTTTTGCGGTCCCAGATTTTCAACTTTTAACTTTAACTGTGCCGTTTTCGGAACTCTTTTTGCATTTTTTTTATGATCCGTGTCAGTGAATGACTGAATTTCACTAAAAACTTAAAAGCAAAGAAAACTCCACAAAAATTCATAGTTTCTTTAAAGAAAACGTTTCGGAGTCCAGCTCCGTCGCCAGTTCGAAAATTCTAGAACACAGATAAATCAGTAATTAGTACAGTCATGATTGCAACAAAAAAAAACCTAAACTGTAAAACCTATCTATTTACAATTTCCAGCGGGTAAGAGCTAAAAGCTAAATTCAAACTAGGCCTCTGTTTAAAAATATACAATGATTCTAAAATGCGCAAATCAGAAACAACCGGAACTGGAAGCTAAATCTTTGAAGTCACTGTCAGACACTGGGACATCGCACTGCTCGGCGTGAGTCCGCAGAGCTGAATGAGGGGGGCGCGATAGTAAGTTACCAGTTCTACAACTTCTGCCCTTATGTTCTGCGACCCTAGAATAAAGATTGCGAGACGTCATCCCGACGTACGCAGATGCACATCGTGCACAACTATATTCATAAACTAGGGACGCTCGCATATGCATAGGGAGAGTATCTTTGTACCTAAAAAAAGAACCGATTTTAAAATGGTTGACCAATATAACACGTAGGTTAATATTTGCGAAATACTTAGAAAACAGAAGTTTTAGTCTCACGACTAATAAGTCGTGAGACTAGTACTTATTAGTCTCACGACTAATAAGTATACTGTAGACAATTCTTATACGTTTGTGGACTGCCTAAAAGATTTTACGAACGTTCAAGACCTAACTATGGCCTCTTTTGACGTGGAAAATTTATTTACTAATGTGCCTCTTCATGAAACCATAGATATATGCCTGAATTCTTTGTTTAAGGATGTAAATGATCTCGTTATTGGTTTGAAACGTAATTTGTTTAAATCTAGATCGGGTTCCAAAGGCCGGATCCCTTGTGAATCAAGTCACGAAAAGTTCAAGAATCGGCAACAGGCCATGGGCCTATTTCTTCAACGCGGACACTTTTATTCTATTCTATGTCCGGGTCGCGCTCCAACCGCAGGCAGGCCGACAGCATTTGGAGACAGAGAGACAAGAAGGGAAATGTAAGGAATCCTATCTACATGATAACTTAACCCCACAACTGAGATACGAAGTCAGACACCGCGAGCTCAGCGGCGAGGCGCTCAGGAACAATCCCCCTGGGAACGTGAAATCCCATAGGACTTCTGACGAGCACAGACACACTACAGAAGTCCCCCCTGAGGGGAAGACTATGCCGCTCTGCCACTATATCGATTTGCTAATACGCTTTTAAGCAGCCAAAGCAGGACATCTGCTTGTCATCGTTCACCATATTGGCATTCTGTTTGGGTTGTTATAGTCAACACATGCTCTGAAGTTCAATTGTCAATCGGTTTTGGTGTCGAAATCAATTCGAAACCCATTGCTTGTTTCGAGTGCCGAGGCGAATACGTGAGCGTTGTTTCAGACGAAGGATTCTTGGAAGTGACAATGGCCTTGCTTAGTTGATCTTTCATCAAGTATCTAAGCGGATTGAAACTAAAAGAGATACCCGATCCCTGTTTGCTGTACCACAATGGTGCCAAAAAAATAAAACTAGCATTCGAGCGCGACCAATTTTCGGTCTGAATCTACAAGTGAATATAAGACAACTTAGCCAAAAACTTCATTGTATTACGTTCAGTTTTGCAGGTCTAAGGTCTAAATCATTAAAAAAACAGAACATCTAACGAGGGGACAATTACTCAATTCATCAGGTTTATTCAACCAGAGGACTCAGTTTCCGGGGGAACGTCCTTGCATGCCCCAGGCACTAGCACGAGCATCAATTTGTCCAGATTTACAAACAAAAGAAAGTCAGATGTCTACTCACACAATCAGTGGCAAATCATACGAGTCGCACTTAATATAAATTAATTGAGAGCCGAGCAAAGGGACAGGTTCACAGGCTTGAATTGAATCATTTCTGCAGAAGATTCAAGAAATTCATTTTGAAACAGGATTCAATTAAATTTCACGAAGATTTAAGCAGAAAATCTTCAAATATTTATATGATGATTGAGAAATTACTGACTTTTTTCGTGCCAGTGCCTCTTGCGGATCGAAAGAACGGACAGAAAGCTAATCTTTCACCTGATGGAGGAAAAAACGACACGAGTATTACTACAAAGCGGCTATGTATTTCACTTTTTCGTATGTATGTTTCACTGATAACCAAGTTAAGGCGTAGAGTACAAAAACTAGGAATAATTTGCTCTTAAAGAAGTCAATCTAACACGCGTTTGTTACTCATCAGTGAATAATAAATTTAGTAAAATCTAAAATTTCGTCATAGACGCTAAGTGACATCGCAATGGCAGCAGTTGATCACAGGTCATTCAAGCTGCATGCGCCTCTATGGCTTATCAATAATATAAAAAAATGAAATACTGTAGTTGATTTCAAAGTCACAAATTTTTTCAAACTAAATTTACAAACACGGACTGCAATTTAGCCGATCGTGTCATAGTCATGGCAATCGACTCGGAATAATCATTCCGGCACTTCTAAAGCGTCCTTCTTCTTCGTAGATATGCTTCTAATTCATGAAAATTCTGCAAAAATTTTGGAGACGAACTGTTATATACTCCTAAATGAAATGTGGATGAAGGCTCTTATGAATGAATGTAGTAACACATGAAGAGAAATTTCGAATCTAAACCAGAGCGATTGATACGGTAACATTTAATGGGCGAAAATTCCTTGATATTGGCCAGAGTTTCACTTAAAGGACTAGCCCAAAAGTCATCCATACTGTCAATAAAAAATAACTATTGAAAAAAAAAGCTTACGCTGACCCAACAAATTTCATTTTTTTAACCAAAACATCTAAGGTAAATTTAAATTCTTGAATAGTAAACGAGCACAAAGGTGTCAAAACTTTATGATTCCCAGCGATGGAAAGTTTGATCTTCTATCCACAGAAGTACTCGGGGAAGACCGGAGTCTCTCCCTCAGCCAGGACCCTGAAGGTGAAGACAGCAGAGCGCGCACTAGAGCGTCGTGAGAAGAACCGAGGCAGCTTGTCAAGAGCCACGTGCTGGAGGGAGGACGACTGCCGTCCATCCTGGTCTGTTGATTTACTGCCGCTGATCTGCATGCACAAGACATAAATAATAACTTTTGAAGTTTTCTTATGATGATTAGTTCATTAATTTACAAGTAAGAAAGAAATAACCGTTCATCCACAGTAAGCTAGTGCGTAGAATCTTAAACCAATATTTTCATTACAGATAGCGTCAAAAGAATGCGGAAAATGTTTATTTATAAAAAAATTCAAGCAGGTCCAAATGAGTTATTATTTCTGAACTCGAAATTGAAAATTACAAGTATGACTTTTGTATAAGAATAAAATGCAGAAACGGTTTAGAAAATCCGGAGAATTACTGAATAACGGGACAAGTACAAGCTTTGGGTAGATAAATATGTAATTGTTTGTTACTTGAATCATACAAGGCAATCGCATTTTTTTTCAAATAAAAAGCAAAAGTTAGCAGAATGTACCCAAATAAAATTTTCAATAAAAGGAAGAAGTTTGTACAGCGCCACAATAAATTAGTATAGTATTTTAGACGAAAAGCAAGTAGCATGAAGTCTCACAGCAAAAACAAGTCCTTGTCGAGGGGTAGGGTCATTGGGTGCGGGAGCGACAGTGAGGTCGTGAACGTCGCACAAGAGACGTAGCGATGTCGGCAGCAGCGTCCATACGTGCTTCACGCGCCACAGCTGATCAGGCAACTGCACACACAATGATTAACAACTAAAAATACTATATCTGAGTCATTTTCTATTGTTATAATGAGAACAGATTTTCATTTGGTATAATGAGGTCCAAAAAAAAAAAAAATAGGCACTAGCAATTATCGCAGATACAGAGCTCGGATTTGATTTTCATGATACTGTTAACTTACTGAATTAAAAGAAATTAAAATAAGCAAAGATGATAATTAATTTAAATCAATTGAAAATTTTCACTTCCACAGAATAAATCAGAACCTTTCACTAACGACAAACAATCATAAGTACAATAAGCAAATTTGAGCAAGGATAATTTAATATCTTTTCCATTTCATTTAGGAAAAGAGAATTTAATACCTAAAAGGAGAATAATACAAAGGAGAATTTAATTCACAAGTACCTTTATCCATTTAAACGGAAATTGGTGAAGACACAACAAAGAACTAATGAGCATAAAACTAACACTCAGAGTTGGGTGCTGCGACAGCGGCTTGAGAACCACTTTCTGTAGAGCAGAGAACTTCTTAAGCAGCACCAGGAGCCGTGGCCCCAGGGCACAGTCTGTAAGCGCCAGTTTCCGTAGTTGGGTTAACCGCGACAGGGAAACATGCCAGCTGCTGTCAGACACGCCCTCGCTGAACTCCCCTAGGCTCAGCTCCACCAGACCTGATCATCCACAACAGGACAAGCGTTAAAGATGGATAATAATTGATCATGTACATAACTGCCACAACTAAGTCGGGACATAAGTTAAAGTTAGACACAAACTAGGTGTGTGCACAACGTGTACCACAATCCTTCAGGCCAAACGTTAAAGTTGTTAAGAAACAGGTGTGTGCACAGCGCGTACCATACCACATCAGGTCAAAGGTTAATGTTGAATGCAAACTAAGTTAGCACGAATGTTGTGAATGTGTTGCAGACTTCCACTTTTTTAACACAACATGGCAATTACAACAATGCAGCACAGAAGACAATACGCTTTGAAAACTCACTATTCATGGCGGCAATGTTATTCCAGGTGTCAGAAGTGAAGCGGCTCACGGGACTTAAATAGAGGTGAGTGAGGCTGGTGCCGAGGTGAGGCCAAAGAGGCAACTGGGCACCAACGAGGCCCTGTAAACAAATATTCGAGGTCAAACAAGCATGAAAAGCAACCTGGGTACGACATCAAGAAATTGAAAAATATGCTAGCGTAACTTATGGGTTTGTAGAGAACCCTGGCATCGCATTAGGAAGTTCAGTAGCACACGGCCGCTCCTCAAGAGTAACACTGGCAAGCGTTAAATGACTCAACAACACAAAGGCGCTCCTTACTGGTCCGTAAAGAACCCTTGGCACCATACCATGTGCCCAAAGGTTACACCAATTCTACGAGATAGATTCGCACATACGGGCTTTCAAGTTTTGGAGGAGGTATATAAATTTATTAAAAACTTTTTACGCGTTAAATTATCATAATAGTCAAGAAATGCAGCCAATGTTGCAAAAATAAACAAATGTGCCAGGTGTTTCATTTGTCAAGGTCAAGTTACCCCAACAGTTGCAATATAAAGCTCAGGCATAACCATAATAAAAAAATGAATGAAAGTATTATTCATATTTCAGTTTAAAAATTTTAAACTGAGATTGAAAATATTCCTCAAACGGCTCGCTAACTTACGAGCTTCTTGAGTTTGCGGAGCTTAATGAAGTTGAAATTCGAGGTGAAGGTAAAGTGTCCAGAGAGGTGCAGGTCTTCCAGAGCAACGGCGTTGAGCAGCAAGTTCGGGTCAAGTCTGTGTGTAGAACATTCATGAAAATGGTATTGATATGAAGAATATAATGATATTACCACGATGGTGAAGATGAACTCGAGTCCATTCGTAATAGCTCTAACTGGAATGCACGAGGATTGAATACGTTTTGTTTCCATAACTATATCTAAAAATTAAAATTATTATAGTTGGAACACATTTCCCGGTTGACAAGTAAACAAAACAAATATAACTTATAACTTCCAATAGTACAAATTATGGCATGATAGACTGACAGCAAAACGAAAAGTTTGCATTATCAGGTAAGGGTAGGTAATCATCCGAAATGCGCATTCAACTAACAAATAATTAAGTTTGAGCTGCCGGACAATAATATTCAAAATAAATGAGAAAAATTAGAGAAATTACACCTGAGATGTAAAAAAATTTAAATTAAAAATTAGAGACAGACACCTGAGAAGTAAATTAGAGTGTTTGTCGCCGAGTTTGGAGATGTGGAGAGCGGTGAGTCTGGAGCAATGGGGGAGTAGGTGTTCCAGCAGGTCTTCACCACACTCTGTCAATTGCAGCTTCCTCAGGTGCTGCATGAGCCCTACACTTCTACAAGCTTCTTCCCACACCGACGCTGACCAAACAAAACGATAAGAATTAAATTCCTTCCAGGCATATAATTATTCATAATGAAGCATGCTCATTTTAGGAAGCCTATTGTCACGTAGCAAATTCTGAGCAGTATTTGCCATCGTGCCTTTTTGATTCATTTAAATTATTTTAGAATAAGGGCATTATCGAGCATAGTACGGTAGGTGAAGATCTCAGTACCTCCAGAAGTCCAGGTGATGACGTCAGTTGGCAACAATATTTGAAGCCGACAATTATCGAGGAGAGGTCCCATAAGAAACAACTAAAACTCGAGATGTTTTATCCTCAAAATTAGATAAAAATCATGATACCTAGTAACTGCTACGACAACCAGTTAGTAAAAAAAAAACAATGCCAAGCTAATAAAGGAAAACTCCATGCTAGTAAATATATATAAGTAACCGAGATGGGAAATTATTTTCATTATCATATCTGATCCTTAAAAATATACTTACTTAATGGTCTTTCTTCATCAGCAGCATCTTCTCCTTCTACATCTTCTTCTTCTTCTCTTAACTCATTGGACATCCCTAGCTCAGTCTCTGATTCAATTTCTTCCACAGGAATTTCATTGAATTTTCCACTGCGAGTGCCCACATCTTCTAAATCGTCAACATCCATTTGGGATTCACTCCTAATGTTGCCATGTTGTTCAACTTTCATATGGCGTTCAGGCTCAATCTCGATTTCAGATTCCGAACTGACTTCATCTTCATTTCTTTGGCCAGAAGAGTTGACCTGATCAACTGCAGAGGTTTTATCGGGCAATATCGTTAAGTCATCTTGGGAGCTTGACGATTCATCTTCAGATTGATCTGTCAACTCGATGGTGACATCACCAGCCAAATGACCTCCTGACATCTTGGGGCTTTTAAAAGTGTTACGTGGCGAGGTATCAGAGGGAGCTGACTCGGCTGATGTTTCAACCTTTGTACCAGCAGCAAACACATCAGCTTTGTTGTTGACGTGAGAAACTTCTGCATGATACGTCCCGATGTCAACAGCAACAGGAGAATCTGGAACTAAAATGGGATTTTGAGAACCCATTGTTGACGACAGTTGCTTCATGTCCACATTACTTTGTTCCTCACTTACGTCATCATTGCTGGATGGCAATTCAGCCAATTCCCCCTTAACTTCTTCTGTTCTATCAGTGATGGCATTAACGGCTGGCTCTTCGACAACATCAATCTTGACAGATGAAGTTATTTCTTGAGCTGCATGCAAACTCGAGAAAGTTGATAATACTTCCAATTCGGGGGACTGCGATTGGCGCTCAACTTTTAAAAGTGCTGTGGTCTTCTGATGAACTTGAGACAACCTTTCCATCTCGGAGGATTCACAAGGAGGATGTAGTTCGTCAATATCCATGGAGCCGAGCTGTACATCACGTGATTCTTCCTTGGGCGGCATTGTGGGGTCATCTGAGGTGGCCAATTTTGTGGTGCTGTCATGAAGAATGCTTATATCAGGCTTAGCTTTCTCATCAAGAAGAGCGTCAGCACTGGACTCGGAAGAATATGCTTCACCTTTAACAATACTTGGACCCATCGCATTACTTCCAGAAGACTCTTTGTGACAACCAATTTCGCTTGATATCACAGCACACGAAACCAGCATTTCGACCGCCTTGGCTTCTGCCTGAGACAAAGCACAAGATGCAGAGACTTCATTTTCTCCGTGACGTGCTGAAATGCTGGTAGCTGAATTTTCTGCAAATGTCAACGATTTTTTATCCGACACTTCGACTTCTTCATTAGTAGTTAATGATTTATCTTCCTTTTTAAAGTCTTTGGGACTGCCGCCATTTGAGCTTAATAAAGTTGGGTCGGGCGCAAATACTTCCGTAGAATGATGTTCTTCTTCATTAGTTACTTCAAATACGTCAGGGTAGGCACCACGAGTAATATTTTCCCCATCCTTTTCCTTGGTCCTACATCCATCCGAAACATCACCAATGGAGCTGGGGTTTAGAACCTCTTTAAAGTCCTCAACTGACGAATCGAGGTCCATCATAACATAATCAATATTCGCTGCTTGGACATCAACTTCAGAAGATGACTCAGGCATTTCAATTGGCTCCTTGTTTGGAAATACCGCACCAATATATTTGTCAATTGGAAATGATTCCTCGACATCCATAGCCTCGTCCTCCTGCGATGAAACAAGCGGTCCTTGCAAGGCGTCTCCGCTTTCATTGCCGCTCAAGTCTTGGGAAACTAACTCTGCCATTCTTTCTTTTGCCGCGATACTCCGTTTTCCTTCTGGAGATTTTTCAAGGAATTCGAGATCAACAAGAGCAGAAGGATTGATTGGTATGACAGAGACGAGAGGAAACCCTTTGATATTCGTCATCTCATTGTCGATAGTTCTACTTTCTGGAGCTTCAGCATTGCCTGTTGCTCCATTTGAAATCTCGCACATGGTTGATGCCACTGTCTTTACCTCTTCTTCAATTTTTTCCTCAGCCAAATCACTTAATGGGCTAATTTTTACAGAATCCTCAGTCTCGCTTACTTTTTCTGTTGTGTCCGCAGCAAGGGTACCTTGTTTATCTTCAGGAGACTCAACAGGTGTTTCTTCATCAATGTCTTTATTTGAGCGTGAATCCGCAGGCATCTCTTCCTCAAAGGTTCTCTGAGTACTTTCGAGAGATTTTGCAGGTATCACTTCGTCATTGGTTTCAAGAGTATCTTTGGAGGCCTTGGCAGTTGTTTCCTTGTCAACGGTTTCCTGTGCATCTTCGAGGGACTTGGCAGGTGTCTCTTGGTCAATGTCTTCCTGTGTCTCTTCGAGGGACTTGGCAGATGTCTTTTTGCCAACAGTTTCCTGTATCTCTTCGAGAAACTTGGCATGTGTTTCCTTGTCAATGGTTTCCTGTATCTCTTCGAGGGACTTGGCAGGTGTCTCCTTGTCAATGGTTTCCTGTATCTCTTCGAGGGACTTGGCAGATGTCTTTTTGTCAACAGTTTCCTGTATCCTTTCGAGAAACTTGGCATGTGTCTCGTTATCAATGGTTTCCTGTATCTCTTCGAGGGACTTGGCAGGTGTCTCCTTGTCAATTGTTTCCTGCATCTCTTCGAGGGACTTGGCAGGTGTCTCCTTGTCAATTGTTTCCTGCATCTCTTCGAGGGACTTGGCAGGTGTCTCCTTGTCAATGATTTCCTGTGCATCTTCGAGCAATTTGGCAGGTGTCTCCTTGTCAATGGTTTCCTGCATCTCTTCGAGGGACTTGGCAGGTGTCTCCTTGTCAATTGTTTCCTGCATCTCTTCGAGGGACTTGGCAGGTGTCTCCTTGTCAATGATTTCCTGTGCATCTTCGAGCAATTTGGCAGGTGTCTCCTTGTCAATGGTTTCCTGTATCTCTTCGAGAGATTTGGCAGGTGTCTCCTTTACAATGGCTTCCTGTGTGTCTTTGGACGACACATCATCAGACTTATCGCCCATGACTTTCTGTATATTTGTGCTGGAGATGTCAGTTACCTCATTCTCAGATCGAGCAAGGAGAACAGAAGCTGACAGTCCATCTGAAGACGTCGGAAAATCGGCCGTAACGTCAAGTTCTTCTGACTCAGAAGTAGAATCATCTTTAGAGGGAGATTCCAAATCCTGCAGCACAGTATCCAAGCGTCGTCTATCCCGCTCGGCCTCGTCTTGGCCATCCCTGTCGTAGGCCTCAGTCGCTGCACCAGGAGTGACCGAATCCTGGTCAATCTCCATGGGCTCATCATCATCATCATCTTGGTCACTTACAACAGTAGGAGAAGCTCCCGAGTCTCGCAAAGATGCAGGAGAGGTGCTCCCAACATCAGCATTTGATGGAGTTCTCCCCGCTGGATCACCTTCATGAGCCACCATATTCATCACTGGCGGGTGGGCCTCAAGTCCAGGGGCCTGGGTTATCTTCTTGGAATTCTTTTCCACGACCTGAGGAAAACATTGGTTACTTTACAGGAATTCATTATTCTGTCCATAGTAATTGCAATAAAAATTCTACAGGCATAAACTCGCTGATAATAGACGACAGCTTCGGTGAACTTGGTTGAATAAGAACCGGGCAAGAATTAACCTGAAATTTCACAAGGATACATAAACCATTATATTCCACTGGCAGGATGCAACAGTAATAAAAAAATAGTTATTTCCATCTGAACAAAGAAAACTTGTCAGATGTTTTTAAGACCTGCGTTTGGGAGACGCTCATGAGAGGCCCCGTGACGGCAAGGGACCGGCAGCGCCGGGCGTCCAGGAACACGGCCAGCGAGCGCCAGCTCTTCACGCGGCACGTCAGATGAGTAAGTCGCACGCCAGCCCACTACAACAAATACATTCATGAGCACACTGTAGAAAAGTTAACTTTAATAAAATAATATTTGTATTCATTTCATACCTTCAAATATTGAATAATGTACAAAGAGTAGTCTGATTTAAATTTCATGGATTGTAAATCAATGCCTAGTGAAGTCCAGGCATTCAGCACAGGTTTTGATCACTTTATCAATGAGTGCCGTGCGTGTTCTCCGCTGACGATAAAAAAATTCATATGAATTGATTTAGCATTCGGTATCAATAGTATTCTGTTCAAATTGTGCAAAAATGTTATTTACTGACGGCTTGACAGCAAACTTAATAATTTAATTATGACCGAAAATTTCAAAAGTACTTCACCACAATTTGTTTTACAAGTTTGCTTTGCGAGGAAGTTAGGCCTTTCATTCTTACTCTCCCATGTCGTATAGATCAAGCTAAGCTCAGTGAACGATGTCGAGACACCCAGAAACCAGTTACATATTTATGACAATAACTACCATGCAACGACGTTAAAACTATGACAGGACATAATTCAACAGTTCCCGCAATATCCAGCAACACAGATCGTGGCCTGGCAAGCATGCCTCGTAGTTCTCACCATGTCAGGACCCAGTGCAAGGTCTCTCCACATGACACAGGTTTGGGCAGCGCGGAGAAGGTCGAGCGGAGGCAGTCGAGCGAGTACAAGCTTCATCACGCCGTAGCCCAGGCTTACGTCCCGTGCATAGTTCTGAACATAATTATAACCTTTATCTCTTCATTATACTATTCCCTATTTCACTAAGGACTCGTTAATTATCTAGATGTTTGTTTTATCACTGCCAAATTTTTTATTATGAGTTACTTCAATACAAGATGGCGGGTCTCAGACGAGAAAAAAACTTCATGAACATTGACACTATGGATTACAATATTAAAAAAAATACTACCTATACAAAATTTCTGTAATAGAGATGCATTTTGCGTCTACCTTGAAGCTTGGAACTGGCTCTGTAGGAATCGTCACTGGAGGTTCTGGCACTTTCATTTTCTCAAGCATTTGGTAAGAAGTCATAACATTTTGCAGGAAGCCCGGAATATTTTGCTGCTGCTGATATTCGGCCTGAGCTAGCATGTGCTCCTGGCTCTGCATGTACTGATCATGAAGAGGAACCAAAGAGGACTGCTGCATTGATGACTGCTGCATAGCAGACAAGAGAAGATGCTGTGGTTGAGAGTTTCTTTGAAACGTCTTAGGCTGATGCAAAGAAGTCGAGCTTTTGGGGAGCAGAGTGTACGATGGCGTACCCAAATTTCCAGCTGAAATGAAAAATACTTTAATGGTACACACCAAGACTCTGGATGTTAATCATGCAGCCTCCTGTTAGGCGGAATCGTTTCGTTCTTCTGATTTTGTTCTTTTTGTTTGTTCTGGAAAAAGCTCTACCTGAGCTTTTTCCCAGGTAGAGCTTAGATTGTATTAAATACAATGGAAATAGATTATAAGTATCATGTGGAATGCAAAGTAATTGTGAAATAAACCATACCTAAAGAAACTGATTTATGTATAAGCAATAATAGAAATAGTTTCTGTCAAGGTAAGGAATAATTTACTATGTAGAGAACCGTAGAGATTTAAAACCCTCATCAGCACACACAAATGCTTACCAGCATTGGTTTGTTGTTGCGGTTGTCTGGACGGCGCAGCAGGCCTTGCAGGAGCGGGAGCGCGGCGAGAGCTGTCAGCAGAGCCAAGATTCTGCAATGCCTCTAGCGCCATGTTCCTCTGCTGCTGGATGGTTGTACCGGCAGGAGGGAAGTACGACTCAAGGGAGTAGTCAGGTGTGGTGGGGGTGGGAGGACGTAAGTCTACACCCAATAGGGAAGAATTCGTAGGGTCCAGGTTCTCCAAATCAGAACCCACACCTTCGTCTGGATCAGAGTAGTCACTGTATGAGGAGGTGGTCGGGTCGTCTTCGTAGCTCAAAGGTTCATAGGGCGTCACTGGATTGGGTGGGACCTTCACGTTGACTGAGCTACGTTTTGTTTCCAAGTAGCAGTTCTGTAATGCCAGGAAATTATGAAAAAATAGTTCAGCACATTAACACCTCCAGACAGAAGGAGCGGTACCTAAAAAAATTTTCATGATGGAAATTCTGTCTTACAAACTCTAATTACAACCACGAACTGGTATAAGCTGATTTCAATTGATGTTAAGTTTTACGTATTGCATTTCCAGGCTAGCTGATGAAACTGGGAATAATGCAACATATCAGAGATAAAAAAAAAAGCTAGTGAGCAACTTAATTAGGTCGCAAAAACATCCTTTTAATATAGAACAGCCAAAAATACCATGGTATGTTGAGTCACCAAAATCTAACCCACTAATAAATTTCAATACATGGAATCAATCCTGTTTTAGGATAAGCTGATTGACAATTCATGTGAAGAAACAAGCTTGGCCACTGACAGGACACATGAGCTTGTAGGTGAGGCTGGTGATGAGCTGGGTGAGGGAGTACGGCAGGTGGATGCACTGTGGGTGGAAGAGGCAGCGACACTTCACACAAGGCAGTGATGGCAGGGCGCCGTGAACACCGGGGCAGTGCGCAGTGCAATGGTATGTCTTTTCTGCCTCGCTGCCCTTCACTCTGTTGAAAAGAGGCCATCTTATGGAGAAACTAGCAATGCATTACAAAATAATAGTAGTTGAGTATGGAACTATTCTAAATAAAATATACTTTTATAAATTAGGTCCAACAATCAACATGAAGAAACCTAAGCAGTTACTGAGTAACCTAATCCCTTGGGACACATCAGCTGCATTAGGACCTTTCTGAATGAGACTATAATGAAAATACAGGGTCCTTCAAAAAAAAAAGTCCCTGATTTCAATAGGCTTTTGCAAAAATCATACGACACATACAGAACAATTAATTTTATTTGTGAATAGCTTACTTGATGCCATTTTAAATCACTTAGTACACTTTACTTGGTTTTGAAAATTATGTTTGATAAATGATGTCCCCCATTGTTAAGACATTCACGAAGTCTTTCCCTGAAGTTGCCCATAGTTCTTCGTGTAACTTCCGTTGGAATGGCTGCCACTTCCTGCCTAATGGCATGTTTTAGTTCTTGCAGATTTCTGGGACGATGTTTGTACACTTCAGCCTTTAGGTAGCCCCACAGAAAGAAATCGCAAGGTGATAAGTCGGGTGACCGTGGGGGCCAGGAAATGTCTCCTCTTAAAGACACAAGACGTCCAGAAAACAACTCTCTTAACATTTCCATGGACCGGCGAGCGGTGTGAACTGTGGCTCCGTCCTGTTGGAACCAAACTTCTTCCTCATGGTCTAAAACAAATTGGTTGATCTCGGGTCGAAGAAATGTCTCTATCATGTGACAATAGCGATCGGCATTGACCGTTACTGTTTGTCCATCTTCTTCAAAAAAATACGGTCCCCACACACCAAATTCCGCAACGGCGCACCAAACTGTGACTTTTGGGCTGTAGTGGTTGTTGGTGAACTTCCCTAGGATTTTCTGCAGCCCAATAGCGGAAATTCTGCTTGTTAACAGTTCCACACAAGTGGAAGTGGGCTTCATCAGAAGAAATGAAGACAGAATCTGGGGGAATGTTTTGCAAAATTTCATCACATGCAGCCCTGCGAGTTTCAACATCTCCTTCAGACAACTTTTGGGCAACCATTATTTTGTAGGGATGCAGTTGAAGTTCTTTATGCAGAATTCTCCATACACTCGTTTCTGACAATGCCAGGGCAGCTGCATGTTTAACCGCTAACCGCTTTGGAGACTGTTGGATGGATGTTCTCACTCGCGTCACATTCTCCGGTGTTATTGCAGTACGAGGTCGGCCAGTTGGCTTTCTTTTTAGTGCTGACCTTGTTTGTCTAAATTTTGAGACCCACAGTCTAATCGTTTTCGCATCAGGAACACTCTCATGTCGGCCAAGTTTGAATCGAATCCGAAACGCTCGTTGAGTAGAAATCACAGAACTGCCATTTGTAATAAACTCTTCCACAACAAACGCCCGATGCTCACCGTGCCAAGCCATGGCACACACTGAGAACGGCACGTACGCAGGAACGGATATATACCTAATCCCCATCTCTACCCCCACTACAACTCATGCAGTGGCTTCCTCAAAACGGAGAGGCTTATTAATAAAATGGCATCAAATGAGATATTCACAAATAAAATTAATTGTTCTGTATGTGTCGTATGATTTTTTGCAAAAAGCCTCTTGAAATCAGGGACTTTCTTGAAGGACCCTGTACATGTTGCTGAAGATGGTGCCACAGAGATGCTGGTCTTACAGGGGCGTGATGATCCTAGGTCCTGCCATGAGTCGTGGGGGATTAGGGCCCCAAGGTTCACGTGGCGGCTCCACCACGTGGGACGCGGGGGTGTTGCCCAGACGCAGAGGGCGCCCAATGCGACACAGTGACTGGTTCCACGAGCTCGCTGCCTCTGTAGGGACCGCGCCTTTAATACTTGCTTTACAATTTCACTATTATAAAAAATATTACGTCTGTGATAATAAATGCAGTAATTATACAATCATTCATGTTCATGGAATGATTTCTGATATCAATACTGTGACAACAACACAGACTGTCTTAACTGATAATACTCAATTTGACTTAATTCATTACTATTGTTCTGGTGATAATGATCAGATTATTGAATTCCTGCTTCTAGTAAAAATATTTTCATAGAGACTAAAGCTAAAAATCCTAGCAGAATAAACTTGGAATTTTGGCTTTATGTAATGAAAAATGTCAATGATAAACCGACCTGAGCCAGCATCATAGAGCGGATACTGCGCCCGTGTAACGCCTGGGTTCATCCGCTGCATGATCACCTGCAAGTAGAATGAATATATTGGTGGATCAGTTGACGTTTTCTTATTTACAAACCTAAAATAATGAATTAAAAACGTTACAACAACAGAACTGTATCTAAGACACTTCAAAAATATTTTATGTAGAATGGGGCTTGGTGAAGCAAAAAAAATATATACATAACATAGTAATACAGATCAACAAATAATTCTCATTGAAATCTTAATGGTTGTTATGGAAAAAGTTTGTTTCGCGCACCTCGCAGTCCCTGGAGATCAAAGTGCCATCACTCCCAGGAGCAGCAGGAGCAGCAAGAGCAGCTGGAGCAGCAGGAGCAGCGCTGGGGGCCTTGGTCTTGTGGTGTGTGGGATCAGCAGGCACAGACTGGGAGGGTTCTGAGACCGCAGCTGAAGGTGCACCAGCAATGTCTAGGAAATGGCGAGGACTGCATGTCTCTTCTGTTGGAGAGACACCAGTCAAACACATTAATGCCAATAAGAACACTGAGTACATTTGAACTGTTTAGTTCCGATAAATACTTTGAAATGATCCTCTGTGGCTCAAGAAGATAACAGCTCACATCAGTATCAATAAAATATAAGTGAGAGTAGCATTTATACTGAAAATAGCAACTGCCACTCACAACATGAAACTAGGACCCGTTACATTCTTCCCTTCAAAATGATGTTATTACCACATTTGTTGGCCACTTGCAATATATGATTACTATAGACCTTCTTCCAAAAATGCACAGTGCGTCCTAGACCTTTGCGTCCTTTATATTATATATTAGAAGCTACATTATCATGCTTCTGCCAATCACCAATCAACTGACCACTGTTCCATACATAGTAGCACCACTGCCTACCAGCGTCCAAGAGTTAAGATATTTGTTTAGACTCAGACAATGAAATTGATGCTCGTTCCTAAGTTTTATAAAAGATGGAAGAAACAATATCTATTCAGAAAATGCAGGTAGTAGATTGATGAAACAATAAATTTAAAGTTTGACAGTCACCCTCTCTATTTGGATGATTTAATTCAAACTAAGTGTATAATTTTTTTTAGCATTTTGAACGTGTTTGAGTCTTCAACTGCAATTAATCTTTCAATATACAAAAATTCAGACAAATCTGAGGGAGTAAATTTATCTTAAAATTCTTCACACTTTCTTAAATTGCCTTTGAAAATTCAAAATTCTGCAGATATCTATGTTAGCCTGTAGATGGATTGATTGTACTCGCAGGAACTGTTTAAAATTCTAGAAGTAAACAGTTAAATGAAAATACAGGAAGTTGATCTTTCTAACAGTGAATAATGAGCAACATTCAAAAACTTGATCATACAACAAACAGTTGTGAGACTGCTGCGCACAATCTATAGCTAATATACAACAATAGAGGAATAAAGTTCAGTTTTGACGGTCATGGCAATAACTGTAGTTTAGTTTTGATGATAAATTTCAGTTTTAATGTTCATAGCAACAACTGACCTGTAGGGTAGGAAGCATTAGGATGAAAATCAACCTTTCTTTTCTTCAGGGGCACAGATGAGACAGCCGGCTTCTCTCCCTGCAAGCTGTCCTCTGACACTTGGTCAAACTTGCGTTTGATCTGAATAGTGTGCAAGAATTAAATGCTTGCATTTTACCAGAAATTCTGAAATTTAAGATTTTTCTAACTAACGAGAAAAAATTTACCCTCATAATAATATATTGACCCTCGCCTGTTCAACTTCATGTACAGGTGAAATCAAAATAAAATGGCAGTATAAAGTAAAATAAAGTTACAAATTTGGAGACAAATTGCCAGTTGCAAAAAATATATAGACACCTATGGAACAAAAGGAAATACAAAGATATTAGGATATTTGAATTCATTTTCAGGGAGCAAGACCACATGGCTGTGTATAGTTCAAGAAGTACATCAGAAGAGGAAAATAAAATGCCAATAGGTGTGTCAAATAAAGTATAATACAAATGTGGTGCTTTCCCTCAAGTAAAAATGTTTTTATTCCCCAGTAAATTTTTCAGCCAAATCCCATGAAGGCAGATATTTTTCACAGTGAACCTATTCAATAAAATTTCACTTTTGTGCATTGATGAGCATAGTTTTTAGCATTGAAGCAATAAAATATCAAATCTAGTCCGGGACAGTGTCCATATAATACGTACAGCAGGCTTTGAGAGTCTCACTCTCTCCACAGAAGGATCCATGCCTAGAGGGTGACGTCCAAATGAGAAGTTGTTGCCAGATAGAGATGTGTTCTCATTCTCACTCACTGCACAAAATCAATTTATTTCAAAAACATCAAAACCTTCTTCACAATAAATTCATATTGTTAATAAATACTTCTAGCTTGGTAAAGTTGAGCTAGTTGGAAACAAACTTCATTAGAGGAAAATAAATAAACATGAATAATCAAGTCATATGTTAAAAAATAACCTATTATGAACAAACAACATACACAGCAGAATCTGAAGAGAGATCTGGACTGACCTGTCATCTGGCATGAAACTTTCTAAAAATTCAAAACATGGTCCTGAGAAGCATTTAATCAGATGTTTCAACTTGAAAGTGATCAGAATTCATACCTATTGTCTGTTTATTTTACCCTTTTTGCACTACTAAGACATTTACAGAGAATTAGTAAAATTGGAGAGGATAAAATTGAGTCACTTACAATACTTTTCAACCTGGACAATAGATCGTAGCTTCTTGTTGGATGGAGTGAAGTAGTAGACATCTGCAGCAGTGCGTCTTTCTGTCTCGCTCTTGGCAGAACGGAAGACAACCTCACGTTTCCAACCTAAAATCACATGGCTTCTTAATAAATGACAAGAAAAAATGCCCCCAGGTTTGACAGCAAATAATTTAAAAAGAAGTTCGTTCAAATTTAGGTTAGATACACGTAATTACTTCAAGTAATCAAAACATCTAAATTTAAATGTTCTACATGATTTTGTATTTGAATTGAAATTAGTCTAACAAAAGAGGCAATTTTAAGAGTAATAATCACTGGACTTTATTCACCCATAGAAATTAATGAGCCTAAGTACAATACCTTGAGCAAATGGAGCAGCCATGGCCTCCAAATCAAGGGAATGTTTGGGCCTTAAGCTAGCCACTGAAAAAAAATATACAATAAACCAATCAAAAACAGAAAGCAGGCTTATTAATACAACAATAAATTTCATTTGGCAGGTTTACTATTGAATGATTTGACATATATACATAAATTATAACAGTGGCAATATAAACACATATAGTCTTGGACTGCAAAAAGGATTTTTCAGTATTTTCCCCATATTTTTTGAAGAATTTAACTTAACACTGTGAAATTTGTACCAAACCTCAAGAGTTAAGAGTAACTACTAGTGTATGTACTCAAAAATTGCCAGGTTTGTAACACTTCTAGTTTTTAGTTAGGAAGCTAAATTATTTGAAATTGGACAAATGCAAGTGTACTGAAGAAACCCAGTGAGTTAGAAAAAACAAAGGTAAAAAATTTTTTGACTAAATTTTGACTGTGAAAATAATAGGTACCTTGAGGGTTTGATCTTCTTCCTGTATTACCACCTTTTTTTGTTAATTATATCAATTTTGAGTCTATTAAAGGAGCTCAAATATCAACTGGCAACTTGACAGAACAGATAAAAGTCTATTGACTTAGCTCTCGTCATTTCACACACTTAGCTGTAGGCTTTTAGTATGTCTAATATTTTTAAAGCTGATTTTATGGACTTTTGAGTTGATGTAAGCCAATAATAACATCAAACATGAAGTTATAGTCTCAAGAAGCATGCTGTGTCATGATATAATTATGATAAAAATTGGGGTTTTTAAAGCCTCATGTGGGTCTTTTTATATTTCACTTTAAGAAAATACAGTAAGCATAAATCAAATCAACACCAAATTTGAAATTTATTTAAAAGTTACCGTCTGGATTTTAGAGTCTGGAACTATCTATCTATATATATATGGAATGATCAAATATAGGCAATGCATAGCAAAAAAAAAAGTCTCTCCTCTGCATTCAGATTTGCATTAAATATTATTCATCAAAACATTTCTTCAATAATCCATGATAAGGTTTCTAAGGCATAATCAAACTATAATTTTTCAAAATGCTTGCAGTAGATCAAATTACTAAGATACTACTAATCATGCCTTATACTCTAAGATGATGCCCACACATCATGAGATATCACTGATATTAAGACTAAGTTAGGGTAATTCACACAATAAGCCTCATCAAAAAATTATATATGTCCTGCCAAAAAAATAATACTCACATAGATGTTTATTTCCAGCCATGACATTTTTTCTAGCTGTTTGGATCATGGATCTTCCAGCAGCTTCATCTTCAGAGTCAGTGAACACATCTCCAACTCTAACTTGGTTGGCAACTTCAACAGCAAAACTGGCTGCATTAGGAGAAGGCATTTCAAAAAATCCATCTTGCTCAGCACTGCAGGAATCCTCTTCTAGAATCTCCACTTCAGGCTCCTCAATCTTCACTGATGGGATATTGACAGCATCTGAGTCTAGGGTGGAATTGGGTGCTGTTTCATTGCTGACTGAAGCAGAGCTAGATGGCTCATTAACTTTAGCATTTATTGTGGCATTAGCTTCCAGTAATACAGAAGTTTGTTGTACAGGCTCTTCAAATTTAGCATCATTTTCAGTATTATCTTCATTAATGGCAGGAGTTGGAAGAGAACTGGATATTTCAGTGATGGGGCTCATGGCCAGCTCCCGTGCTGGAGGAGAAGAGGCTTCAAAACCATCAAAGTCTCCTGTTGAATTATTGGAGACATTCATAGTGCCATCAAATCCAGCAAAGTCATTGTCTGATTCATCTGATGACTGGCTCTCCAATTCTTGAGGAACATTTTTGGAAGGCAGCCAATCACTTTTGTGAGGCACATTTTCCTTTGTTCTAAAAACAGTTTCATTTTCAGAAGCTTGTTTGCTCAAACTTTCAGGTTTTGAATAAGCTGTTCTTCCAGACCTCATGGAATTATCCTGAGTAACTGGCATCTCCATGGCTGATGCTTTTTTCATACTTTGATCAGAGACAGCATTTTGACCAGCATCACTCTCACAATCAGAGTCATCATCAAAAATACTTCGGACTCTTTGAGAAGAATTTCTTGGAGTTGGTTTCTCCATGAGAGTGATGAGAGATCCTGTATATATACACAAAACAAAAATGATAAGTTACATTCAATGTCAAGGTAAGCAGAAAATAAAATGACCAATATCATTTTCAAACAATTCTTTATGCAAGGAATTACTAAGCATAAAATTTTTACCATACCATCAAACTGGGTAATAATGGACAGGCAGGGTAAATCAGGTCGCACGTCCCACATTTCGTAGAAATGTTGTAGCAGCTAAACTAATCAAAATATTGCAAAACTGAAAAAGGGACATAAACATCAACATTTTTACTATCTATTATGTATGAAGCTAGTCAAGAAATCAAACATTTACTATCTCTAAAAAATTGCCAAAAAAGTGTGAAAAGTGTGATTTTGGAAAAGTACCTCTACTAAGGTCTGGAGCAAAAAAACATTCGCCATATTAAAAAATTTTACTTACATAAAAGTTGCACACAGGTGTTGGCTTGGAATCAAGATTGACAGAATTTGCCTATCTCATTAAAAAAAAATTGTCAGCCATTTCCGTGTGACGGGGTAATAAAGGACACCCTCCCCACCTATATTATGAACCCTCTCTAATTTTTTCTATTTTTTGGTAAAATAACTCCAGGTTTTGGTGCATTGCAGTAGAACTCTTCTAGTTACACATGCAAATGACAAATTTGAGGGAATTGTCATAGTTTGAAAATGGGGGCACCACCCCCAATGGGGGAACTCTCACCACCTAATGTCAGCCCTGATGGGGTAATATTGACCAGCTTGGAAATTAAGTTAATTTGCTATCTGCCGGGTAACTGAAGATATACAAGTTTGAACCTATCGCCCGTTCGGCATTCGGGCCAAATCAGCAATCGCGGCCAACGTGTTAAGGTACCATATCTAACATCCGTCATGTTTGATACACCTATTAATGTTTTTTCTTTATGTTTCAGACTCTACAGAATCTTATATATGGTAATTATAACTTAATTTCCAAGCCAGTCAATATTACCCCATCACGGCTGACATTAGGTGGTCACAGTTCCCCCATTCGGGGGCAGTGCCTCCCATTTGCAAACTATGACACTTCCCTCAAATTTGTCATTTGCATACCGTATGTAACTAGAAGAGTTCTACTACAGTGCACCAAACCCTGGAGTTATATGGAGTTATTTTACCAAAAAATATAATTGATTTTACCACCCAGTCAAAGATACACCAAAGTGGGGGTAACAAAGACCATCACTTTTGTTGAAATTACATCAAAACTATGAGAGGCAGGAGCAGGCAATTTATGGTGAGTGAACTTAGAGTATAGACCTGTATTTTATATGTTCAAGTTTAATTTAGCTAGTAAAAAAATTGCATCATTTAAAAAAATAGTCAAAAAGTAACCCCCTTTTACAGTAGTAGCAAACATGTCATTTCATAAAATTTTCAACTAATGCAATCCGCATTGCTTTACCATTCCCGCCAAAATATCCTGCAGAAGGTAAACATCATAATGTCAACAAGTTAGCCTAAACGTTTTGTTGAAGGTCGCGCATAGTTGCGGCCATGTCAAAGCTGTCAGACTGCATTAACACGCAAGGTGCAATAATAGAGGTAATATAAAAGTACCTGTTATCTAGACATTATGAACAGATCTATGATTTTTACAGACCATTCCCAAAAGCACGTACCATCAACCGGGGCTACTCGGGACGGGCGGGGCTACTCGGGACAGTCCTCCGACACGGCGTAAAACTGTTATAGTAGAGTAGCAAAACTAATTGGAATATTGCAAAACTAAATATAGTGGCATAAACATCAACATTTTAACTATCTATGTAGTATAAAGGAAATTGAAAAATACTACATTTACTAGCTTCGAAAAATTCCTGAAAAAAATGGTGAAAAACGCTATTTTGAAAAGTTACTTCTGCTAAGGTCTGTAGCAAAAAAAATATTTACCGTATTAAAAAATTTTACTTACATAAAAGATGCACCCAGGTCTCGGCTTGAAAACCTAATTAACGGAATTGTCCTATCTCATTCCCAAAAAAAAAAATGGCGCCATTTCCGCACGGCAGGGCTTCTCGGGACACCCTCCCGGGGCTATTCGGGACACCCCCAAAAATGCATTTACAGTAGAACCTCAGTAAGCAAAGGCTCCAGTGAAGATAAAAATAGATTAAAAACATAGAATATTGATTACATTTACCTCGCTTGGCGAAAAAAATTTCACTTATCAATAAATTAGTGCATCATTGGTTGTCACAAAATTGTACATAGAATGCTATATATATAATTGTGCACCGGGCATCATAGAATGAAAAGTAATTGACATAAACTATGATTTATTTCTCCAAAATATATGATGGTTGTCACTAAAACATTCCTTTCTGTTTCAGGTATGTTTTTCACAATCTTTTTTTTTATAGTAAATTCACTTAACCCAATTAAAATGGCACATAAACGAGCACTATTGTGCTTGCCATGTCCGTCTGTCTGTCTTTCTGTCCGTCCGTCTGTCCATTCGTCTGTGACCTCAAGTTTTCGTCCACGAGAAAATGCGCTCTCAGTCACTCACTGCAGTGAGTCCTGAGTTATATTTTTTTATAGTAAATTCACTCAACCCAATTAAAATGGTGTGAAATTACAAGCCATCCTGTGAGCTTATAGATACCGTAAAATGGGGTAACTTTGACCACTTTTTTTTCAAAGTGATGCCATTTTTTTACTAGATAAGTTAAACTTAAATTGAAACATGCAAAATACAGGTCTATACTCTAGCTTTACTCACCATAAATTGCTGGCTCCTGCATCTCATAGTTTTGATGTAATTTAAAAAAAAGTGATGGTCTTTGTTACCCCAGCTCTTGGGGTTTCTTTGACCGGGTGGTAAAATCAATTTTATTTTATGGTAAAATAACTCCAGGTTGTGGTGCATTATAGTAGAACTCTTCTAGTTACATATGCAAATGACAAATTTTAGGAAAGTGTCATAGTTTGCAAATGGGGGGCGCGGCCCCAATGGGCAAAATGTGACCACCTAATGGCAGCCATGACGGGGTAACATTGACTGGTTTGGAAATTAAGTTAAAATTACCATATCTAAGACTCTGTAGAGTCTGAAACATAAAGAAAAAAACATTAATAGGTGTATCAAACATAAAATATGTTATATAGGTACCTATGGTAATTTTAACTTAATTTCCAAGCCGGTCAATGTTACCCCGTCACGGCTGCCATTAGGTGTTCAAAGTTCCCCCATTGGGGGGTGGTGCCCCCCATTTGCAAACTATGACACTTTCCTAAAATTTGTCTTTTGCATATGTAACTAGATGAGTTCTACTACAATGCATCAAAACCTGGAGTTATTTTACCAAAAAATAAAAAAATTGGAGGGGGTACTCCGACAGGCTTTATATAAAGCTCTTTTTCGTGGGTCACATTATTAATTTTTTAACCTATTAGACATGCAAACTTTTTAAATCTTTCTATTGTTACGTAGCCTCAGTATTAGGCCTTTGATGGCCATTGACAAAATTTTTCTATGTCAAATCGTTTCTGAGTTTTGGGGGTTTTTGTTAAAAAATGAAAAGTGGTCAAAGATACCCAGCTGGTCAAAAGCCGGTCAAAGTAACCCCATTTTACGGTACCGAAAAAATGTTATAAGGCTGCTGATATGAAGCTTGCAGTGGACAAGGTTGCTGTAAATGCTCAATGGCATGTTCATGGATAGGGTAATATCATCAATAATACAGTAATATCACATCAATAATAAGGTACCATCAACTGGGGTGACTTCAGTCATGTTTTTGATTTTGTTTTGCAAACAAAAGCGGGGTCATAAACGATGGCCAAAGTCACTCTGGAGTTTATGACCTTGTTTACGACCCTGGCGTTTATGACCCTGGCGTTTACGACCCGTTTTTGTTTGCAAAACAAAATCATAAAGGTGGCCGAAGTCACCCCAGTTGACGGTAATTAATGTTTATGGTAATATCATCAATGAAGGAAAAACAAGTAAAAAAATCACTGAAAATGTCATTTATTCTACCTCTACATCATCTACAATGAAAGAGGAGGACTTCAGAGTACTGTTAGTAATGGATGAGTACACTCTGCATGCTTCAAATATTTTAAAATGAAGTTTTATTGCAAGTGTCCTGAGTAGCCCCGTTCGACGGGGCTACTCGGGACACTCTTTTTTATTGCTTCTGGCACCTTAGGAATAGCATATGGAATTTTTTTGACAATGCCATTCGATAGCCCTCGCAATGAGCCAATGAGCTATAAAATGAGCTGAAACTTGTTTATGAAATGTTTCATCATAAGAAGTTATTAAAAAAAAACGCTCAAAACTGTCCCGAGTAGCCCTGGTTGACGGTAGCACTAGCAGTAACACCCTCCTTCACATGACCAGCAGCGTACTGAAAAATAAACAAAACAAAGGCGCCAAACAATGGCCCAACAAGAACAACAGTTCCCTGAATGAAAATTTCAAGATTGTCAAAAGCTACCGACTAGCTGAATTCAGATCATTAAATGCCTAAAAAATATTGGAACTTCATGTTTACACACAGATTTCAATTATTTTGACATGGAGAGACTTCAAAGTATCTCTCTTATCATAAATTCTTGTTTAATAAATTTTATTTCCCTAAAGAAAACATCACTCCAAGCAAATGGTAGGGGACCGTTCTTACCGGAACGTAAAGGTGCTTGTACACGGGGATGGTACTAGCGGCTAGTAGATCAGAAAATTGCCAAATGTCTGCAGCTTGGTGTCTGTCCCGCAAGGAAGCTTAGACACAAGGCAAGTTCAACCCTAATTGCGTAGGGTGAGCTGGAAAATGCCCTTATTTTTCAATACCCACCATAAAAAAGTAACCACAAATCTCACAGCCTTGTCTTTCAAGATACTCTTCAACTGATGTCTATTCTTGGTGTTGAATCAATAATATTTTAGCTATTTTGATCCATAATGATAAGGTAGATCATTTAGCAAACCACGTATAAACATTTGCTATCAAGTAAGCGGACTCGCGTCAGTCGCGTGCCGCCAGCGAGCTACACCCCTGTTGGACTCACGATATCAGTGACAACATGCAACAGAGGTGGATGCTATACCAGTACTCAAGCTTCCTGCTCTGCTGATGCGTTTCATTTCATGCAATTCTTCCAATGGCGGGCAACAAACTCGCAGACAATGAGATAAAAAACTATAGGAACAAAGAACCTAGCGATGAGGATGCAGGAGGTGCACCAGTGCTGAAGCTGCATATGCACCAGCAATAAATATGCACATGTTCTCAGGCACACGCACACATGAATGACTCACAGTCTCATCCACATGGGTAACATAGACACAAGTTCGAGCGGTTGGAGTTGTCGTACATGGGAATGGCTCTGCTTGAGGACAGAAATTCGGTCCTTTCATTCTCATAATTTTTAAAAATAGATTTGAGTTCACAATTGTACATTTAAAGACTGCATTTGATAGGAAACAATCTATATTAATGGCTGGTAAAATAATTGCAGCACATGTATAATAGAAGACACCTAAAAAATACTTAACAGAATTAAGGGCAGAAATCTTTTGCACCCAAGGTTGTAGCATGACACAACAACCCGTGGCGATTAGAGTTAAGGTGCCGCCGTGCCGGTAACGACTAGATACCGGCACAGTGGCACCTTAAACTTGTCTCGTGTCTAAGCTTACTTGCGGGATAGACACCAAGCAGCAGACATTTGGCTATTTTCTGATCTACTAGCCACTAGTACTATCCCCGGGTACAAGCACCTTAATTTGAGTCACCAGACAATAAGTTGACATTTCTAATTTTGCTTACTATATGAGTGTTCATGCTACAAATTCATCATAAAAGTTGTATAACCATATTTTCATCCTCTGCTATAAGTGAAATTCATTGCCTGAAATAAGAATTTTCAAGTAAATATTTCAAACACTCACGGACTCTCACCTCATTTAAATTCCCCATTACTAGTAAACGAAGTCTATCCTTGAAATGTTTTCTATGAGTTTCAGCTACAATAAAAAATAATTATTGCATTACAATTATTCATTGATATTCAACACTAATAAATAGGTATTACTTATTCAATTTTATAACATTTGATAATAATCAATGCAAATTTAAATTATACAAGGTTTCTAAACATAGCTGCTTCATGACATATCACATGAGACCCCATTCTAGTAAATGGTACAGATTTAGAATTATTAGATTAGAAATGATCAGATTGGATTAGAAGATCATTATTTATTTTATTTGATTGGATTTTCAATTTATTAAGATAGATTAATTTTTTTGGTATTTATTAGATTAAAAATTAGATTGCTTTAAATCATGGCCAAAGTCAGAAACCAAAATCAGCATGCCAACAAAAATTATGAAAATATTAAAACTATCGTTATGATATGTGATTTGCATTATCTTTGAAATATGCATTCATCTAATATAAGAACAATATTTTTGATGTATTCCATTGATATACATATTTATTGATGTTTAGAACTCAAACTTGGATTAAATCCAAACCCAAGCCATATTCCATAGGTAGGAAACTGGAACGGATGTTTTTTTCTTAGCCTGTTGATTGTGTCCGTGGTGTTTTGTTCAGATTTGAATATTGTGATGTAGTGTGTACAGCTTTGAAGGATTTTGCAACCTACGGGAGTAAGTAAATATTTTACTACTCCATTCTTCATTTGATACATTTACTTAACTGTGTTTGCCTAGATCTTATAAATTATAAATCATAACTCATGGCAACTAGTTAGTCTAGTCGACTACCGTGTTTGTGTTGGAACAGCTAGCCCTATCAAGGCATTTTTCAAGATGGTGACTTGCTTAGCCAATATAATTTTCAAATTTTTTTTTATTATTTATTTGAATAGAAATTAATGTTTTAATTCAAGAATTTGAGCTGACTATTAGGTATGGATCTAAAATTGCATTTCTTTGTTATTTTATTTTCATATTTATTTGCCAAGTTTATCAATTTATTTAATTACCATTACCGTGCCAGCTGCCGGGTGTCCGGGGACCGCCGGACCGGGTCCCTGCCCCCTGGGCCTGAGGCCAGAAATTATTATGACTTTTATCCTGGCGCTGGCAGCCTAGTAGCAGGCTGTAATGTCTTTAAAGTTCACTCAGTTCACTGTACACAACTTCAGATTATAAATATAAATTCAGGCTTTAAGCGTCCATTAATTCATTTTCTGAATGCGATGCCAGAACATTGTCTCTAGGTCCCAGCCTTTGTACCTCTGTTGGGACCAAATGTCAGTGCATGTAATGTCCAGCCAAAAGGTAAATGAGATTGTGATGTGAAATTTTGAATTATTTCAAAGCTTACCCAGCTATTTATTTACAACAGGTGTACAGGAACAACAAACCTGTAAACTTTGTAAAAAAATGTTTTTGTGCTGGCTATATAGCACCAAACTGTTGTAAGCTTGTAAGCAAAGCTTCATAATAATTGCAGATAATCTGCGGTCCCCTGAAGGTTGCCAGGTCAATAACGTGCAAAAGGGCCACCCCCCGGTCAGCAAGAACCGTACGGGGCCCCCCCGGTCAGCAAGAACCGTACGCTTGACCGGACCAATACCATGAAAGTTGGGCAAACCGATAAGTGATAACTATTCAAACTTTCCCTGCCATCATGTTAACAGGAGTTCAGCTTACAGTAAAGAATTGGAATAGGCTCATTTTTTTTAAATTGGCTCATTTTCAATTTCCTCATTTACTCAAGATTTAAACCAAATTCTTATGTATGACAATGCTGGTATCCATGTTACTTTGCTGATCTAGTTTAAGACTAGTAATAGGACTCAAAAATGAACTTGAGGGAGTCTAAAAAACTCTCTGCTTTAGTGCTTTGCCAATTGCCACTATGCGTAAATGGCTTCTCATGGCCAAGATATAGAATTCACGGCTCAAAAAAATGGAATCACGGCTCAAAAAATTCAGTTGTGGCATGCCAAGTAAAGTAGTTATTTAAGTAGATACCGTATATTCCAATTCCATGCCTGCTTCAATCTAGCATCTAAATTCAACTAATCTAGCATCCTTACATCATGATCCTAGACAAACTTGGGTCTTGGAGTTGGACTCTGGAGCATAGTGGCAAAGCAGAGAGTTTTTTTAGACTCTCCCTCAAGTTCATTTGTGAGTCCTATAACTTCTATAGGTAGACCAGTAAAGTATCCTGGATACCAGCAGTATCATACATAAGAAATTGATTTAAATATTGGGTAAATGAGGAAATTAAAAATGAACTGCTTCTAAAAAATCTGTGATTTGCCACTATGCTCTGGAGAGAAAGAAAATTTTGATTTTTCAATCTTTACTTAAATTTTTGAATTCTCACATCATATTCTCATTCAATTAGTAACAAATAACATAGGTTATACCTAATTTTAAAAATACAAATTTCTGCACATAATTTAAATACCTAATTTCAAAAATACAAATTTCTGCACATACCTAACTACCTCCTATTTAGCTAATTATTAAAAACTAACACTGTGATTAGCTAATTGTGAATTACAAATAAGCAAATTTAAGATAAACATCAGTAAACAGTTGAAATTTGTCTAGCCTATCTTGAATCTCGTGGCCATTGACAAAGAAACTTAAAACTAGACTCTAGAGAGGTGCTTTTAATAATAACCTACCTAATAATCTCCTAAGTTATTGAAGTGTTACTTTTTATGGCCTAATATTGAATATACCGTTCAGACAAATCAGTACCTAGCTATTGTATATCGACAATATTGTTATTGAGTATCAAGTATTGACTATTGACTATAGATTAAGAATATTAACCGAGACTATTAGGTATCACTATAAAGTAGTAGGTAGTAGCGGCTATTGGCTAAGCCTAAGCGACCGCTACATGTAGTGTCGCAGCCGCTAGCGCGCTACTACGTACTGCCCACCTCTGCTGGTAGGTATACTAGTCTCAACTCTCAAGATTTAACCAATTTATCATCATAGATCTTATGAATGATGATGATGATGATATAATTAATGGACAGACAGTAGTATACTGTCCAAGTGTCTATGAAATTGTTACCAATACTGATATTTTAGGCATTTAATTCGGATCATGTAGGTATATAATTTTCCTACCTTGACGCTTTCCTTTTTCAAATAAGTAGGTACAACTAGTCTATTACTACACTGATTACAGCCAGAGCCAGGGTCTAATCTTTTATATTTTCTTTGAACTTGCAACACGACACACAACACACATCCAGCTGGCTGTTGTGTTCCAAATTGACTAATGAGTAAAGACCAACAACTTCACAACCAATTCGTACCGACGACAATATCCGCGCGTGTTAGTTTCGCGGTTTCACCTACGAAGCAAAAATCAAAAGGCAATCGTACGGACACAGTAAAATATATTCAACTCTCGGCTGATGTAAGTTCCATTTTTATGCCCTTTTCATCAAAAAATACAATCAAATGTTGACGTTTGTTCAACCATTTTCATTCAAAGAGATAAAATCTGATTGAACATTTTTATTAGCTAAAAAATACGGGAAAATTCCAACGAATTAAAGTAAATTTCTCGATAATACGTATAATATCCTGGATATTTCAAACATCAAAATCTGCTTCATTTATCTGTGTACTGTGTGCCAGTTTGTGGTCAAAATCGGCGAGAAAGCCGGGCGGTTAAGTAAGCAAAAATTGGAGCAGTGAGTTGAGCGTTCGAGACCGCCATAAGCTGTAAATGTTCTGCAATGTTGAGCATCTGAGACAGGTCCAATGTTGAGCATCTGAGACAGGTCCACTGCCTAATGAGCGCTGAAGCCGCTATGTATTACATGTATATAAACATTTTAATCACGCAAATAAAAGCTGAATACCAATTCAGTACAAATAGACGAAACGAACACAGCCATTGCATGCACCGGTGCCGGAATTCCACGAACTTCTATATTCTTGGATGACGTCGTCGTATCAATTGTGCGATGAAAATCTCATGCTATTTGTCATAGATAATTTTGAAATATTACTCAGTATGCGGTTTTCTCCAGCCCAAAGTTCCATACAATAGAGGAGCATAGAGATGCGGGTTCGATCCCAGCACTGTGCGCCTGTTTCTAGTCAGAATCGGCAAGGGGACGACTGAAATAGCTCAGCATTGCCCAATACCAGCATAATTTTCATACTTTACTCCGTGCGCAAGCATGCTGCGCAGCAAATTAGCCAACATGATTACTTGCTGAAAGCCACAGGGACTAAGTCCCTTCATGGATCTAAACCAGCGAGCCAATAAGCTGCAAGCCGCCAAAACAATGGTCGTAACCCACACGCTAAACCCCAAAATATTTCTATTCCATGCAGCCTAGCCCCTTCCCCACTTTCGATAAAGAACGCCCTGATGATGATGATGATTTGAATTTGAAGGCTTCGAGTGCTAATGCACTGCCCAGCCTGATCTCAGTCATTAGTTGGGGGCAACAGGATAAAGCTTGGGCCCAGCCACAAGCCAGAGCACTCCAGGCAGGAAAGTGTCATCAACTAGTACCGGACACTTGTCACATGCTTCAGAATAATAATAATAATAATAATAAGTATAAAAAATAATAATAATAAGATGGAGCATGCAAGATGGTGCAACATGCCTCTTTGCAGCGACGTAGAGTAGCATCATGACATCATGGTGCTGCATGCAAAACTAGACCAACCAATAGAAGATATGTAGAAATGCAAGATTGGAGTCAGTGAAAAAAAAATAATAAAATAAAATAAAAATACTAAATAAATAAAACAAACTAGGTTTGACTCAATATCAGGGATCAGGCAATAGTGAGGGCTTATTCAATTATTGATTACAAGTTACATCTGAGCAACCACTCCACATTGCTGCAAGTAGTGCCGCAGGTATGAGAAAATTTGATGACGCTGCTTGCTGGTGACACCCGCACCCAGGGCAGCTTGCAGACCCCAAGGAAGTCCCAGTGCAGTCACCGCACTCATGAATAGTGCTCCAGCCTGTCCGTTCTTCTGGAGGCTAAACCTCCACGCTTACCCCCTGCTCCCCCTCCTTTCGGTACCAGCTTGCGGAAGAATTTTAACCAAACCTAACCTAACCCTTTCGCGGAAAGGTGGAGAGAAGGGGGTAAGTGTGGAGGAAGAAGATGCTGGTGAGCGTCAAGGCTGGGCTTACGCCTGCGAAGTGGGTAAGGTGATGCGACAGTCAGGTGCGGGGCCGTTCCCATTTACGGCAGTCTGGTGCGGTCTGCGGACCCTGTGGCTTACGGCATTTGTAAGAAGTGATGGTATTGGCTTAAATCATTGGTGTAGGAGCTATTGGGCGTAATCTGTTTGGAGTATCATCTTGTGAATTGAGGCATTGCTTGTTTCAAGCTGGTGTGGTGAGATGAGGCAAGTAAGAACAGCGGCATATGTGTTAGGCTGACTATTTCTATTGCATGTAGAGGGTTGCCATTGGCTCTTGGGCTGATTTAAGAGTCAAATTTTTGGGCTACGGCAGCGCTCCCTCGGCGAGGAGGCCAGGCGGTTAAGCAAAGCAGAATTGAAGGAGCGAGTTGAGCGTTCGACCACAACAAGCTGTAAATGTACTGCGATGTTAAGAATTTATGCCAGGCCTACGGCCTAATAAACGCTGAAACCGATATATAATAGTCAAATTAATGGGATGTGCGATCATTTTAGGTCAGAATATCGGGATGCATGCCAGAGGCCAGCATTGCCCAAGACCAGTATATCTTTCATCCTCCTTGCCGTGCGTAAGCCTGCTAAAGGGCAGAGTAGACCAAGGGATTATATTTTAAAAGCCAATAGTACAAATCCCCTTCATGGAAATTAACCAGCGAGCTAATGAGAAGTAAGCCACCAATACAATCGCTCTACGCCGTATTGAAAACCGTCCTATCCCATGCCGTCTAACCTAATCACGATTTTCGGTAAGCAACTCCCTACGCCATACCGCTGTTGATACACAGCCAGTACAGGCAGTACTCCAGCCCGTCCGTTCGTCGCAGCTGTTTTCCCCCGGCATAACTCTACCTCCACGCTTACCCTGTCTCCCCGCCTTTTTTCACTGACTGCCGGACGGCTTTTCTTAGTTTCTGCTCACTTGACTGCATTAGGGTACGCACACAGTGAGAGCAGGTTGCCAGCGTGCTGGTTACCTGCTCAGGCTGGCGCCTGAAACCATAGAATACAGAAGCCTATTCGTACAGGTTTTCACTGTGAACACTTACATTATTATCCTATGTTCATTCTTGTGGCAGGTTGAAGCAGGTTGCCAGCGTGCTGGTTGGTTACCTGCTCAGGCTGGCACCTGAAACCATAGAATACAGAAGCCTATTCGTACAGGTTTTAACTGNAAAGGTGCCTGTACACAGGGATAGTACTAGCCGCTAGTTCATCCGGCGCTTGAACTGTCCACGCTACTAGCCTCGTGTATAGGGGTTCAGCCGCTTCAGAGGCATGCGCCGGCAAGTGCCCGAGACGCGGCCGAGAAAGACAACGATGTGTTGATATCTGCGCTGGAGAACTGGCTACTGGCTAGTAGCGCTGATGCAGCCATGGTGAGAGCATCTGTGCCGCTCTTTCGAAGTATCTCGGGTCAAGTGAATCATGGCTTGTTTGAACGATAATGTTTCTAAGAAGAAACAAACTAAGTGGATTCCAGACGATATTCAATTATTTTTGAAATATTCCAAAGATATGAATTAAAGTATAATGTTTTCCATGATAGTTTCTCCAACAAAATGAAGGGAGAAACGAGTATTTTGAAACGGAAAGAAGACCTTATTAGTCAGGGTTTAGTTGTTCCCGACGCTGCATTTTCAAGGGCTAGAATAAATAGTATAAAAACGACTTACAGAATCGAGTTGTTGAAGGTGATCCACTAACCATCTTCGCAGACCTCACTCGACGGCTTCTAATGACGCACTGGCGGGCGCGAAAGAGAAGATAGCGTCACCTTCTACTCTCCACGTGTGAACAGGCTTACTTGCCGGATAGTCACCAAGCGACCGTCACTAGCCGTCTGCACTATCCCCGTGTACAAGCACCTTAAGTCTGGATTGCAGCGGCGCGCGTAATGTAGCAGGGATTGAATATAATTCAGTATTATGTAAACCGCTACAGCATTTTGTAACAGAAAAAATGAAGTCTATAGTATGCTACATCGATTGACTGTAATAAGCATCTATCTATAGCATGAAAATCTATCATTCGGCAATGAGATCTCAATAGCACGAGGATAAGTTAAAGTCAGCATAACAGCACTCTGCATCAGGGGGCAAAACTTCGCTGGATGCTGCCGCCTAGATAGAGCGCCACCGGCGCACGTTAGAATTTGTGTTAGCTAAGAAAACCTGACAGTTCCGGGTTAGTCTTACCACTCTTACAGATCGTTATTTTCAATAAAGCAGGGCACCATATTCAACCCAAGGAGGGACAATATATATTCTTCGTGAAGGCATCGACAATCGAGGACTAAGAAAATTCACGTCAATGTTCACACGAATAACAGGATACTTGCAGCCAACTAACTTTCAATACAGCGCCACGCCGCATGCGAGACTGCCAGTACGGGGTACGTCCACATCGCGGTCCTTTCTTCGCTGAAGTCAGAGTTACGCGCTACGTTAACAAAGTCGTCGACCGTCGACGGAAGAAATTTTTACAGAGCCCTAAATAGGCAAAGCTAAAAACATTGAACTAGGGGATATGAAGCACGAACTATAGTACTTGAGCTTATATCTTGATCTGCTTCTGTAACTGTAAGTAATGTTCATGTGTGATCCTATAACTAACTAGCTTATAAAAACTGCGAGGAGAGCGAAGTTTAGGGGAACGGGCGTTGCTAATGTCTTATGCACTTATAAATATCACAACAACCAAGTTCAAATGAACTACCTGCCATTCGCATTCTAATCTTGCAAAGTATCAGAAGAGCTATAAAAATGCGAACGGCTTTTTTCGAGCTTTTGAAAGCAGCTTATTTCTTCAGAATTCTGGTTTTCAAGTTATATCCACAATACCTCATGGTAATATTTCAGACCAAAACTGTAACTTTCTTGATCAATAATCGCATTTAGTAAATTGTTGATTACGTCGGCTGAAGTATGCAACAAGTGAAGAAACTCCTTGATTCTTCAGGATAATTAGATGTTGCTTGAGCGCCAACATGCGCAGTGCGTAACCTACCAC
>NW_025944084.1:0-71548 GCF_000764305.2 Hyalella azteca | reverse complement strand
ATGTTGGCTCTATGTAGAAATCGTGTGATTTCTACATGTCCTAGCTGGGCAGAATTTTCACAAAAACCATGAGGCTGCTATATGTCACTTCCACATGTGGCCAATATCGTTTCGCCACCTTGGGCCAGCATGGGCCCCTTCCAAAATTGTTACTAGGGCGCTGGGCGGCGGCGGTTTTGTTTTGTTTCCGCGGTGCCGCGGTGGACGCTGGCCGCCTGAAGCTTAAGCGGCTGCCGGCCGAGACTCAGCGTTGCAAGATGGTATATTTCTATACCAGATTTCACAAATCTGGTATTTTTTTCTTTTTCTAACCAACGTTTCTGACGACTAGTTTCATTAAATTTGGAGGTATTAGTCTGTTTTTTTGAACAATAGTATTTCTGTTACAGATAGGCAATCTGGTATTCTCGCCAAGAAAATCCTGGCAACACTGACGCCAAGTGTGGGACTGGGAATTCCTCACCAACGAAGCCAGTCCGTCCCGAAGCAAGTGGTTGCGACGCTCGTGTCAGCTGTAACGGATTGTAGAGATTAACACTGTATATAGTGACGATATAGCTTAATTACGGTTTTTTACATGCAAATTACATCAACAAGGGTTTATTTATCCGATGATTGAAGGTTAAATAAGAGTCGACATAAGAGTGCAGGCGTAGAACAGCTTCTCTAATGTGGCATCCATCGATTGCAATTAATTCTGGAGTCGTGCGAACTCGGCCCAGCCAGCGTTGCCAACTTTTCACTGACAGTAAAGCTAAAATCAGGCATTTCCAAGCCAGATATACTCTAAATATTTCCACTTTATAGTTAATAAATTGGCTAGAGTTTGCTACATATAATATTTATAAACAGTAAAAATATTTGTATTAACATCAATAAATATTTCACTTACGTTTATTTTAATGATGTTATTGCCCACTTGACTATGGCTCACTGTAATCATACAATAATTCGTTTCATAGGTCAGTAGCCTAATATAAAGCGTATACTGCTAAAACAGCCTGATAAGCTTTAGAGTGACTTGCGAGTTAACTTCGGCTCGCCTTCAAACCTCCTAAATCTGCCAGTGTGTGGAGCTTTACGAGCCGAGCCGAGCGAAAAAAAGGCAAGCCATGGGTTCCACCGCTGGCTGTGGGGTTAGGCGCGGCTATTCTCGGGTATCAGCTCACCAGTATAAAGGCCCGTTCACACTAGGGGCAACACACGAGAATCAAGTGCCTCAAAGCGCGTGCAGAGGCGCTTTGCAGCCTCTGCATGCGCTTCTTGACCGATTGACGAGCTAGCGATTGACAGGGGCCATGCCTCATGCAACACAAGGCGGCGCTTAGTAGATAGCTATTAAAGAATTGATATCACTTGTATGCTTAAATCGCAAATAAACTAAGAATTTAAATCAAATTAAAAATCTAAATTAATTATTAATTAAAGAAATTCAATTCGTTCTATGGTTTCAATGTTTAATTTGTGACTTCTGATTTGTGATTCTACGAGCTGACGATGGAGCTGGTCTCCGAAACGTTTTCTATAAAGATATGAATTTTTGTGGACTATTCTTTGCTTTTAAATTCTTAGTTAATAGATAGCTGTCTGTGGTCTAGTACGGTTGATTGTGTACGCTGGTCCGGCACACCAAATGTCGACTAACACCACTCGTTTGGAGTCACTCTCTAGTGGAGAGCCTTATTGATCTTTATAGAGAAAATGAATGCCTATGGAGTGTTCGGTCAAAGGAGTACAAAAATCGAAACGCAAATGATGTAAGTTATTTTTACATCATGTGTTTAGTTTATGTGATTTTAGCAACTCCTGACAATGTATGCATTACCGTTTAGCGATTTCAAAGGATGATATAATATCGGTACGAATATTGTAACTTTTTATTTAAGAATAGACTATATTTTTTATAAACTGTATCTTTTTTAATGTGCTCGTTCTCTTATTATGATGCCTATGTTAAATTCTCGTTTATAACTGGCATAGTGCGAAGAATGACGGACCGCAGCACACCCGAGAACAATGGCTCAAATTCGGTTACATCCATCCTCATTGACGTCTAGGTGGCAACTACTGTTCGCGGTGAGGCACTGCAGCAAACGACTCAAAGCGCATGTCGTTGCCACTAGTGTAAACGGGCCTTAAGGCGCAGTGGCATCGAACTCGTTAGTTTAGGCGCTGCGCGGAAGTTACGTATGAATGTTACATTTTTTTGCTATAGAAGGGCTGACATACTAGAATAACACAGGTAAAAGCTTTCGACAGGCATCCTTGAATATTTCAGATACGACTAAATCATTGGAAGAGTTCCTACTGTTCAAGACTAAGTATGGGATCCTGCAAGAAGAGCGTGTAGAAGACGTTGGAGATGAGCATCGCGATCAAGGAACGAGGCGCGTCTGAGTGAGACTATCCCTCGTATAACTGACCTAATTTTTGTAAAGCACTCACGGTTATTCCTCATATTGAACCTGATTCTAAATAATTGAATGGAGCCTAAAACCGTCTTTAAACGATTTACTGGAAATCATCGTACTCACGGAATTAAAAGAACTCAATTGTATTAATGACCTTCGACTTCCTCGCATCAAGTACATTATTGCACAAACCTTGTCAAATGGCTTCTCCATTACGCTGCGCATAAATTTCATAATTCTACCTATATGCTTCTTCAGCTCTACGGAAAAAATTTAAAATTCGATAAACTAGCTCCAACAAATTTCGAAATTTTCATCATATAGTAATTATAGTGGACTTCCCAGTGCCGCTTTGTCATAAGTTTTTTGGTGGTACAGTCGTCAACAAAAGTTACTAGAATAAGTCTGACTAGGAAGCAATACTCGCAGCAATGGTAAGTCGATGCGACGCTCAACTGTACGCTGTAGGCTCAATAAATTGAAACCCTTGTGGCCATACGTTATAATCACCTGGCCTTGAGATACGAATAGGGATAGTCTTATAAGTAAACAAATTAATGACCTTTTTATTGTAAATAATGAACTTCTCACCCTAATTTTTTCATCTGTAGATCTTTATTCATTTGACTCGTTGAAAAACGTAAATTTTTGTTAGGTTTATAAATTGTTGCTTGTCACAGAGTTCTCACTCACAAATAAACAATAAAAATTTGAACTATATACACGGGAGTCGGAGGTTGCAGGCACTGATCAGAAGACAGAACTCTAAATCGTGAAATGTTTCCTGTTATTGAAGTAAAACATGGGTGAAATTTAAATTAGTTATTCAATATATAATTTGCTGTATAGAAAAGAAAATGTAAATATTGAGCACAATATAGCTCATTTTTTAAAAAAATAGGACCTGAGTAAATACATTTAAATCGGTTCCTAGCGTCCTACGGAATAAATCTTCCTAGTATTATCACGCGGCTATTAAAATTATATTATATTACCATCAGCAGTTTCTGAGGTTCAGAGAAATATATCTATTAAGCTGAACTTCCTCCCCTTTATTGAATCTATTGAGTCGGAAATTTTTTCTAGCATGCAAGATTCCACTCGGCGAGGTGGCCGAGTTGTTAGGACCAAGATTGACAGTGAGTTGCGTGTTCGCGACTTGGAGAGCTGTGACAATTCCGTGGTGTTCAGAACCGGCAACTGGCCAGGGGCCGTATTATCAAAACTTCGTATGTAAGCAAAATCGACTTACGAGTGGCGTAAGTGATGACTTGATGACGTAACTCTAGAGGTGGTATTATCAAAACATTTGCGCGGGAAGATAAGTAACGTAACTGTACGCCTGCTCGGAGATGTCGCAAGTGAAGTTCCCCACAAGTTTAGAGTGTCTGCTGAAGCGATAGGAAACTATTAATTTACTAGCACGTAGCAACACTATGACTTGCGATAGAATTTTTACAGTACAAAAGAAGTACAAAAAGTTACGAAGTTTTGATAATACGGCCCCTGATGGTCTAATCTTCAAAGCCGACACTTCCAAATTTTCAATTTCGAAATATCAGAAATATTATCACTAAGAACTCGCTTGAGCACCTGTCCTAGAAAATGTATCTGCCGGCACCGGCAACTTTCCTTTCAAATCATTTTTTAAAAATAGGAATTATACATGGTAAACAGCATGGAATTCTCGAATCAGAAGATCATTTCTAATTTATCATTGAATCCCTAATATGAGCAGGTACGACAGATAACTTAGAACAGACGGATTTGATATTTGAACGACAACCAAGAAATGACGAAAATCTAAACTTTTAACATATGTTTCGCGCATAAACTCAAGAATTTCCACTCGTTTTGTTTATCACTTCCCCAGCGTTAATTGCACAGTGACAGAAGTAATTGTTTCCCTGGTAACAATAACATAGAAATAAATAAGAATTGTCCAGGTAAGAATAATACAGCAACTCTGTACTGTAAGATCTATTCTTACATCAGCTTTGAGCCCGAGCTTCAAACTCAGAAGTATAAAAGAACTCACCGACACGCCATAAGAAACAAGAATGCGTGAAATTCAGTGTGAACGAAATGCCATGCCTGCGACCTACGTAGATCATAGAATAAATATCTCATCTTCATGATCTTCTCTGATGGGATATTCATGTGAGAAATTGAACGTATCAAGCTCAATATACGCTTAGTGTTGTTCAGTTGGTGATCATGTTGATGCTTGGCAGTGCTCAATGAGTATAAACTTGTTGTCCGACGTTGCATGATTCAGAAAATGGTCATTTAAAATATTATTCGCAACAAAAACTATAAAATCAACATAAATTATGTTTAGTAAATTATTAGGAAAATTACGTTGATGAAGCTTCATGGATAACTACTCAGTGCTGGTCGATTCTGAGACGTTGCATCTCCCCCAGCGGTGGAAGACTCGCCGCTGCTCTGTAGGTGCAGGAGCAGGTCATTTTAAGGCAGGGTTCTACCTGAAGGTTAAGAATTAAGGAGAGGACTCCAGCTATCAACCTTCAAACCACCGGCTTCGTCAGAACTTTGAGATTGTTTTCCGAGTAGTTTTTTGCGCTTGTAAAATCTTCCTGTAGGTAGTATCACGTTAACGAAATTTTAGCATTATTTGAATGGTATCCACTTTACTTGATTTCGTACATATGTCAACCCAAATTTCGTTACTCAATGCGTCTTTAACTTGAAAATGAATGTTGTACATTCGAAATGTCGTTCAATATTAAAAATGTCTATCGGTAATTTAATTTTCAATCTTCCAACACCTACGAAGAATTTAGTACGACTTATTGAAAAAACTAACAAGAAGCTAATATATATATATATGTAAAGAAGGGTTTTATACACACCTAACCCTAACTCTAACCCTAACCTAGCGAGGTTGGCGTTTTTTAGAATGTCCGATAGTGTAGTTCATTCATTTTCGTGTCCGGTTTTTAAGTACAAACTAATTGTAAGATACATAACTGGACTCGACTTTGTCCGGTTTTCTAACCTCTGTTTTCGAACAATTACCGGACAAGATTGGTAACATTACCGGACAGAGGTTAGAAAACCGGACAAAGTCGAGTCCGGTTACGTATCTTACAATTAGTTTGTACTTAAAAACCGGACACGAAAATAAATGAACTACACTACCGGACATTCTAAAAAACGCCAACCTCGCTTGGTTAGGGTTAGAGTTAGGGTTAGGTGTGTATAAAACCCTTCTTTACATAGCTTGACACCTTTCTACTAAGGTTAGGTCCAGCCAGGTTAGGTTTTTTTTACTTTTTTTCACAACTTTACTTAGGTCATTGGGTCAAAAATAATCATAGTCCGGTAAAGTGCAATTTATAAATATATATATATATATAAGTATTAACTACCGGATTTGGCTGAACTTTGAAATGGTTTTCAGAGTGATTTTCTGATTCAAAATTTTACTGTAGTATCCAATTTACGTATATTATCTACTTATTTCCACCAAAATTTCAATATTTAATGCTCTTTGTAACTTGAAAATGAATGTTTGTTACATTAGAAACGTCGTTAATAAACTAAAACTAATTCCTGATATATGCCTTTCGATCTATCAACGTCATCTGAAGAATTGTCCGACTCTTCAATAATTTAAATCAACGCATTCTCTGGTCGTTAATCGCACGCGTATAAATCAACAAATTCTGCCATCCAAAACTAATTTTATAAGTATTTATAAAATTATGGACTATATATATTTATTTTTTGATTGTTCATTGATCTCTCTGCTAGTGTAGACTAGTTTCCAACATAAACAATTTATTCGTCACTAATGGTTGCAAGATCAGTGATGCGCAACGGAGATTATTGCACAAGTAGTCTATCTTAATACCGAAAAATTCAAGAGCAGCAATGGCTTGTGAAGCAATGTAATTCTAATTTTTGTTTCTTAATCACCAGTAATCACGAACAGTGGGACACTAAACTTTAATTTCTCTACTTTAATTATCTTTATTTCTTCATGCGTTGCGTGTATGAGAGCAAACTGCGGCGGTTAGGGTGGAGGAAATGTAAATAAGGAAGTTCGCGGAAGGGCGAGTTATAAAGACTGCGCGCTCGAAGGGGTCATAAACCATGCGCAATGGAATGTATCGCTTCGACTTAAGACGGGCGCTTGAGGCAGTAAAGCAATGGGGATTTGGGTAGTAAAATTACTACCGCAGCACAGTGGCAGTTAGAGCAGTTAGATGCTAACATAGAAACGAAGGTTAGTAAGAGCAACCGTTTTTTTCCTGCCTTCCTCTGTGAAATATAATGCAGATGTAGAAATTCAACCGAGCGGGAAGTTACGACGGAAAGGTAGTTCTATTTATCGACGTGTAAAACATGAACGAGATTAGAAATTCCGAGGTACGGGATAAGCAGAGATAACGCTGAAAAATACAACAGGATTAAAAGAGCACACGAAACAGTTTATAGTACGAAGTTAATGCGCTAGGAAATTAAATAGGTAGGGAGGAAGTATCTTTTTGGGTATGAATGGGTCAATTACGTAAGAATTATTCTGTGGAAAAATCTAGGGGGGCCGTGAGAACTAGGATTACGAAGACGGAGGTTGCGATAAATGAAATATTACAGGGGTTTACATAATGAAATATTACAAATTAATTCCGGATGCGATTAGAGCAGTGCGGAAATACGTTGGAATAGGTGGGTTATAACGGCTGAGAACTGCGTGTTTAAAACTTCGCAGGCCTGTGAACTAGATGAAAACATCTAGCTAGCTACAGTTCTCACTTTGTGAAACTCTAAGTGCCGGGAGATTAAACGTTGTACTGAGGTACCGCAGAAGAATTCGCCGTTGCCCAAGTTTGTAAATAGGAGGAATTACGACGCCGCGAGGAAAAATACCGCGATTATTGATGTTGTGATGATTAATGAAAGAATGAGAAAGAAATTTTGCGAGGATTAATGCCGCGAGGGATTATGTGACAATGAATGAGATAACGAGTAAGTTCGCGATGAGGAATGCTGCGAGATTTAAGTGATGAATAATGAGTAAGCCGCGATGATGAATGCCGCGAGGATTATGAAAGACGTGATGATTAGCTCTGCGAGGACTAATGCCGCTTGAGAAGAAATGCTGCAGCAAAATGTTTTTTTAAGGGGATAAGACGAAAGTCTAATGGTCATCTTTGCCGTTCATCTTGCGATATGTGATAGAGCGCCAGTTTTGTGGAGAAACGATACAAGTTCCACAGGTTGCGGGACGCTGTGACCTGAACGAATTTCTGACTATTGCTTCTCTCCCAAGACTTTCCTTGAGAGGGCACCCAAAGTTTACTGTCTTTAATTGGCCAGAGATATTAAACAAACGGATTCCCTAGAAACGGTACTTTCTTACGAGGAAGCGAATTTGAGAAAGACCCAATTCGATGATGGTCGACCCAAAGTAGAGAAATGAGACAAACGTCGAGGGTATAAATCGGTATAGACGAGAAGATTCGCGACAAAATAACTAGGATAGAAAATTTTCAAATTTTTGAACAACGTACGTAGCGACTTTGTCACTATTGCTCGAGGGTCGGACGTTGACCTAGATTATTACTACGCCGGCAGATTACCGAGGATTAATAAGAAGTGAAATGAGAGAAAGGGAAGAAAGATTGGATTAAATATTATCGCACTTTTTACGAGAAGTAGGAAGTCTTAGACCTGACCAACTAAATTAATAGGCCATGCGGAGAGGACTGAAATCTAGTGCACAGGCGTTCAGTTCAGTACCTGTGGCCGAAAGGAAAATAAAAGCGTGGATGACTAACAGCTGCTGCCAGGCCAAGGAGCAATGAAAAAACGTATTCGCCAAGATAAAATGAGTCGGTACGATCCGGAGGCCTTGCGTTGGAATGAATAAGTAGGCAGTGGTTGCAGTACGCAAGAGCTGATAGTGCATTCAAATCCGAATGTGAATTCTTTTATATATAGAATAAAAAACCCGGGAGTGTGGTTAAGAACAGTGTCGAAAGCGAGCACGGGCGGAGGCAAATACGCAGTGTAAAAAATTTTTTTGCAGGGCTGCATGGCCGATAGGAAAATTCTTACATAGAATGATCTAGGAAATTCTTGAGTATAGGGATTCAACATGTAGAATGGCGCGCACGAGTCGGGTGACGGTTACCAAGGCAACCGTATAAATTTCCACCGAACACGCGAAGTAGAAAACGATCGGTTAAGGTGCCAGCAAAGAAAAACTTCGTAGAAAACGGTAACGGGCACGCAAAACAGAAAACGGTAGACGCGGAGAGCAAAAGGAAGACGGGGAGAGTGTGTTTATGGGGGGAAGACTGACTTAAAATCATCCGAGATCCAAATTGTATTAGGAACCGAGTCGGAACGATTAGCAAGGAGGGGGGGTTAGAATGTTGCTAAGTTAAGATAATTTAAGTTAAAACGTTATTGAAATTGTACCGTGTCTTACCAAGAGATGTATTGCAGAACCAGGCCATTCCTGCGAGATGAAAGGCCAGAACTAGCGAAGCCTTGTGTATGAAGCGAGGACGGGTCCCCGATATATATATTTGTTGATTTAAATGGTGACGATATCAAATATAACTGAAATTGTCTATACATACTTCTGCGATCCTATTTATTTTTAATGTTCCTAGAAATGTATGTTCCATTAACTAGGGATAATATTCTCTATCAAAGATTTTCTGGTTAAAACTGTATGCCTGTCATGGCCCAGGAGGGGACTAATTTCACTGAAGCGAGAAATTCTGGCACGTGACCCCGTACGGGTCCCAAATTAGTCTCAATTAGTATATAATGAAATGTTACGAGAATCTCGTTGTAAAAAGGAAATTAGTTCCATACCTGTGGGCACAGATAGTTCAATCTAAACATATACTTACCACGAGAACTCTGAGCATGTACAAAAAGAAAAAACGAGGCCGGGAGACGATGAGTGGAGAGGAACTACCGCCAGGGAGCGCCCGCACTTCCCCAAGAACACCTCCACCGGGCCACCTCCAACTGCAGTGACTTCAACCAGCGGTCACGAGCTAAAATTTTTTTTACCTTCTTTCCACCCCTTGTTACGTTAGATGGCCTACAAGAGGCTTGGCGACGTTCTTTTCTCCATCTTCTCTTCTTATTAATTAGTCCTTCTATTTCTGCAAGGAGCCCATCACTCGCCTTTAAAATCTACGAACGCGAAGAACGAATAGAAAAAACGACAACCTTCGCAACCTCGGATAATGAAGAGATGAGGACTTGATCTATGAAATGATAAATCGCGAGACGAGTGCTGCTTACAGGAAATGCAGCGTTTCCACCAGAAAATAACATATCGTGAAAAAATTTTAGGGTAGGAAATAGAGTAAAATTTTATTTTTTGACTTTTTTTTCTTCTCTTCTCAAGTAGATATTTTGGGACATTTTTTTAGGAATGAAAAAAAAATCGTGTAAAATGAATATCTTACATTTCATGAACGTTCCTATTTTTAGGGGTTTTCTCTTTTCCCTGTTGCAGGATTGTTACTTTCAATGAATGATTTGCAATAAATTTGGTATCATGACGATAGAAGCGCTAAGTGCTAGATAAATTTGGCGGAGAGAAAACTCCTTTCCTATGGTTGCTGCAATATTATTTTTTATAGAAGAAATCTTTTATTACCCTCCTATGTTTTCGCAGACTAATATGGTGTCGTTGAGATGTCAATTAGGGTGTCTTTAAATGAAAAGTTTTCCTTTTTTTGTTGTTCTCTGATTTTTAATTCAGATGTACCTGTCTTACGATCTTGTAAATTAGATATTGTGAAGTGTTTTTTTATATGTTTTTTTATTGTTGTGTTATTGCTTCATAGGGCGGTAGAATTATTGTGAATAAATAAAACAATGAAGACTTTGAGCGAAATTCATGGAGCGTAATACAATTTTTATTGTTAAATTTTTTTTTCGTTGTAGTATTGTATAAGACGAGCGACATTAAAAGCCAGAACCAGGGCTGCTGGTGATCGCGACCTTGTTCGATAATTTCAAATACTTCCGCCATTATTATTATTATTATTATTTTAGGTCAAGAGATTTTGTGGTAGGATGTTAATTGTAAAACGTTTATTTTTTTTTTTTGTTTTGCTATCGGGATCATAAGCGTGCGTCTATATATATATTTTTTTAGGGGGGGGGGAAGTGTTCTATGTACCTACATGTCTTTTATCTCGCTCATGGTATATATATATATATATTTTCTTTTGTATTGCGTGGAAAAAAATTATATTTTCTTTTGTGGTAGCATTCTTTTGTAAGGGGAATTAATGACTTACTAATTTTGAATTTAGAGATAAAAAGGTTATCAGGCAGGCTGACAAATTTTTCCTGTCAAATGAACCATGTATACATTTGTTAGCGAATGTTTTCCGTGATTTCGTATTTTTGTGACATGTTTAGTAGGATGTTAAATATGTATGTCCTTTATATTTTTTTAATATATATTTTTTGGTTGCTTTGGTTTTAGGTTTCGGGTACTTAAGGTGGCCTATCATTGACTATATTATGTCGAAGGAAATTGCAGGGGATGAAAACGAGGGTATGCGAATCATTTAGATGAGAGTGAGTGATAGGAGTGGTGATGTAAAAGCGGTGTAGGTAGGAATATATACACCTAGATAATTGGATCGTGTTAATAGGGTATTCATAATTGACTGTTTTCTGCAATCGAGGGTAGAATGAAAAAAAATTATCACGCTAGGCTTTGATGTTTTTTTAGGGGGCAAAGGAGGATATGATTAGTAAAGGAATTAATAAGGATCTCAAAATCGGGAATACATGTATAACCGTTAAAGATTGATTGAAGCCGACGGTTAGAAATTCAAACGATGCGGGTCTACGACGCCTCGCGCGGGTAGCGAACGGGGCTTTATAAGGAGCAAGGTAGAAGCAGGGGAAGCGCAGTCAGTGTCTGCCAGCGTGCTGAGAGGAAGTCGTGCTGTGTGTAAGACTTCTAGTGAGTGCAGTCGGTCTCGTGTGTGGAGACTTACGGTTGAGCTACAACTTTGGCGTCGTGGCACGAGCCTGGGAAGAGCACAGCGTGTACGGGATATTAGATCTGACAACGTAAGATTATTCGACGAGATTCCCAGCCAGCTACGAAGTTAGTTCGGAATCTACTTCCCTGGACTCGAGAATGATTCCCCGTGCAGCCGCGTCAAGAAATATCCTCACATTGGTCCCAGCGCTGCTTCCTCATCAATAAACTCGGTGATGTAGTGTGAAAATTCACCTGTAGAAATTGTCAAACTCACTTTGTTGTTGCCTAATTGATCTTACTAGCCTGTTAGTAATTGTGTCGAGTACTTTTGTCTCAGGCCCAGCTCTGCTAGCCTGCTAGGTTTTCAACCTAACAAGTAGGCCAGTGTAGGATATCTTGCCTTGTAGTATATGAAATTTGAGATAATTGTTTGTGTCTTTCTCCTTGTCAAGTCGTGCTGCCAGTAAGAGAGAACTTTTTCGCGCCGAGACCCTCGTGCTGAACCTGACAGTTAACTAAGAACTTTGAAGCCTAAAGATACGGGGTTGAAATATATGATTTGAATACGTTGTTTTTGAGTTTTATAGACGATAAACAAAGACTCTCGCAACCATAGATCCCGAGCAAGAATAGTTCCAGTCATTCATTCACTACGATAAAAGAAGAAAACATAGCCAAATCAAGAGTTACGTATCAAGAAAGTTCAACCTCTAAGTTAAGAAGGAAAACTAATCATGATCAATACAAAGTTAAACTCATGCGTCTTGCATGCGTTCAAATGCAAGACGTTGCTTCGCTTTCTAATTTCCAATTTATTGCGATACACACAAACCAATTAATGTAATTCAAGGCAGTGAATTGAAAACTTTAGAATTTCAATCATATTCCAAATACATTAGAAACTTCTGAATCTAAAATCGCGTTGATTTTAAAATGTGTTTGGTTACAATTTGAAAAAAACATTAAAGAGTTATTTATATTACGTATATACATGCGTATGAAGTATACAGCATGAGTTGAGTTTCGTGAATTCTAAAATATATTATTATTATCGTATATTGATAATAATTAAACATAATACTAGATAATTTCTAGACAATTAGTTTCCTTATTAAGGGCATCCATTACATATATAAACTAAAGGCCTTATTACATAACACTTAAATATGATGAATTATCAGGCCTAATATGTGTCGCTGAGCCGATCGTCTCCCCTACTTCGTACTGCACTTGTTATTGCGATGTCATAAGCGATGAGCTCTGATCGGCTTGTAGAGCGATCACGAGATACGATGCAATGCAGCCCAGCATCTGGAAAGATATTTAACACATTTAAAATCTTCATTAAGTCTAAATGAATAGTCTTTAGCAATTTTAAATTGAAACTTGAATTATTGCCGAGAATGTCCTTGGTAAAAACCGAATTGTCCATTAAAATAGTCACAAAAATAGGACGATTTCTATTAATTAATATTCAATTGACAAATTTAAGAGAATCTGAGATCGAATAAGAAAAGTCATAGAATTTACCACCGTCAGGAGCGGCCGCTGGAGGAGGGTGAAGGAGGCCAGGCTGAGCTCCACGGGCTCGTGGAGGGTCGCCAGCAGACGAGTCGCCTGTGCGGGGAAAATTGTATGCAATTAAATTAATATTTGCAGGCCTTTGAACACTTGCTGTTCATTTCGAAATTAAAGTAAGGATGTATAAGAAATTTGTCTGCCTGCTTTATATTGAAAAATTTTCCTTTGCTTGTATATTTAGATATTTTTCGTTTCATTTTCGGATATTTTTACTATCATCTTATATTGAAAATTCTTCCTTCCAGACATGCGAGACTGAAAAGGTTGACAAGACCAACTTATACGAAATAGACTAACTGCAAGGAACCGATGAGATAAACAAGGCTTGTTCTATATGATTTTTCCGTTTTTTTACTAGGAATCTACATATACAAGCACGTACCTCAGGGCAGCAAGCGAGGTCAAAATCACACCGCAGCCTCCGTAAGAAGCGCTTACACGCCTGCTTTTTCTGCAAAGGTAAAATGAACATCTATAAGAATTTGTTTATGTGACCTTTGTCGTTAAAATTATTTTATTCCTATACACCAACTCCAAGCTGGAACTTGAACTTTTGGGATACGTATGTTGAAGGTAACGTATTGCACTTATTTCTCTATGTTATTTCATAAATTAATAACATATAGAAATTCTTGTATGAAATTTTCACAAAGCTCGAATGCAGAACAATAGAAGTGCATCGGTGACTGCAAAAATGCAATGTACATGAATCAGTGAGGGAAAGGATGTTTTTACTCTTGGTTATTTGATTTTTCTTAATATGATCAATTAGTAAACTTTTCTTCCTTTTTCTATTCAAATTCCCATCCAATCCAAGTCCAAAAAAGTACAAAAGTGTCTGTTCATACACTGCCTATTCCGACTGTCTACGAGAAAATTCAGTCTAGCAGCAAACATTCCATCGAGCAGACGAGTCCGAATAGCGATGCCCTGCGGACAATGTTAGAGCACTTCAACTTACGAGAAGCGCTATTAATCTATTATTTCAGTTTATCCAGCACAAAGTCGTCGACGGTACTGCAACTAATTTTTTTATAAAAAAACTCTATAAAATTTTAGAAATAACCTTTTTATAGTTCCACATGAAATTTTTTACATTCATCATATGCATTATTTTACAGCGTAGATTTAAACAATAACATTTCAATGATGTTCGCGAAAAAAACATCGACGCATAAGAGCCTTTTTTCTGAAATTATTTCTGTGACCACACCTCCTGAGACTTTAATGAAAATAAGGTGTTGCTTTTGGTACTGGTGACCACTGGTATTTGACTTAGAGTAGAAATACGTTAAGAGACGGCCTAATTGTTTACGTACCTTCCGTGCTACGCCGCGAGGTAAGTCGGTGAGGCCAACAGCGAGGCTTATGTTAAGGCCTTCACTTATGTTGAGGCCTCGCTTATGTTGAGGCACAACACAAAAGCCAAGGAAAGAAGGAACATCCGAAGGAGGTTTGCGCATCATGAAGAAGCCTGCGGTCACTGACGCCATCGAATAGAAAATTAACGTAATTATGGCGTAGCTCACAGCTTCCATCGTGAGGTCAATTGTATCTGTGGTCCATCGAAGAATTCGGTCAAGATCTTCAATTTGCTTTCTAATATTTCGCGAAACCCCTAAGATGTCGCCATTTTCTTTTAGCCTTGCAACAATCACCCGCGGTTTGTCGATACAAATGTGCGATACATTTCCAAGATGCTGAATCCGTCGGAATGCATCGCTCTGTAGTAAATAAATTTCTTCAAAAGCGTTCATGGCTACCGTAAAAATCAAGAAAAAACTGTATACGTTAAGAATGACAGTGCTCAAATAAACTGAAACAACCAATAACTGTGACGTATTCCTAGCTGCAGAAACCCTCATCACCAATACGATCATCCATAACACCAACAAAACCATTAAGACATTCCGCTGGTACCTTTTTATTTCCACTCGGGAGTCCTCAAGCTGAAAGATTTTTAAAATTAAGATTCTTCGACATGCACGTGCCAAGATTTTACTTTTCCACAGCAAAAACAACGAACCGCTGATGTCAGTTGCCACCAGAACATAATTCCAAATATCAGTTGCGACCATTTCTGCACGATCTGAGAACCTTGTTTTGGTTGGGTCATCAATCACAAAGACAAAGGCGCATGATATCTTCAGTAAAAAGAAACCAGCTGACCAGATCAACCATACCATTGAGCGTCGACCTATTCTTGCAGCTAATAATTTTTTATTTTGTTGGATTAATTCAAGTCCTTGAGGAAAAACTCCAGCAATCCTTAGCATTTTATGAACGGTTAGCATGATTGGTCAAATGACGCAATATTTCTTATTGTTGAAAATTTTGTCTGAAAAATGCAATGTCGACGATCAAAAATTTAAATTGTTTTACGTGCAAGAAAAACGGGAGAAATATATTAGTTTCTAATAAACTGAACAATTGCTGTTAGAAAATCCGGTGCTCAAATGGCTGTTCTGCGAACGACGTGATTGTCTAGACTGAATGGAATAAGCTGTTTTATAGTCTCACTGTTGCAACAAAGAAACAAATGGTCATCGACCATTCATTTCATCATCCACTACAAATATTGAACTTTGAATCATATTACTTCTTGAGAAGGTAAATTAGTCTTACTGTTTGTATTAGACTTAATATATGTCCTACAAATGACTGAAAGCAGGCTTTCCTGGACATTGGAAGGCGACGATATGAAGTTTACATTGCTTCCACAACACAGAGATGAATTTCTACGAAACTTTTGTATCTACTCGTCGTGTTTAGCTAATCGATGCAAACGAATATCAATTCAAGGGAGCCACGAACCACAAAGATAAATGATTCACAAACAGTTTATATATTTTTATGCCTATTAAGAGACGTTCTCCTGCATCACAGTAAAAATCTTGTCGATGAAGCCAATATTTTCATTCTAGATACATGTCGTTTAATTCATTGCCATAATGTTAACAATAATACCTGCAGCTCGATGCGATTGGAAATTTTGAACTGATTACATAGGAATTAAGGTTTCATTTATCCTAGAGTAAAAATTTTAACCGTAAAACCCAAGAATTGATATTAATTTGCATAAGGCTTAGCTAAAATTATGGGAAAATATTAATGTGAGAGCCTGAATATTTGCAACGTTCTAATTCTGACATTGCACAATAATTGAAGTCGGTCAGGTCATTTATAATTTTTCCGAAGATATATCACTATCCAATCATAATTAATTATATTGGTAACTAATGAGAAGGGTTTTTGACATAAAAAATTGACTTCCAGTGATCTGTGTAAATTTCACTCAGAATTCTGCTCGCGTTTAGTTTTCGGATTAGTAAAGTGCTTTTGCAATCGTATAATAAAAGTTAGTGGTAAGGAGTCTCTCGCTCTAAAATACTTTATGACTTCTTCAAATTTTCAGTCGGGGATCAGTCTCAACATGAAAAACTAATATGTCAAGCATTTATATTAGCATATTGTTGATTCATATCAGAAATATCAACAATAAGGTTGTCCCCCGTTTTAAACTAATCATCGTCTAAAATTCTTGAATTGCGTACGATAAGGCGTAAATTTTTGTTCAGCAATAAAAAATTTTGTATCAATAAAAAATTATTGTACAGCAATAAAAATTTCTTGTACAGCAATAAAAAATTCTTGTACAGAAATAAAAACTCTTGTACAGCTATAAAATCTATCAATAGAATAATCATAATTCTATCAATTCGGACATCGCTCTCACCTGATAGATCGAATTTTTCTTCTTCACATGGACAGTAACTCTCTATTCCATCCCCGTTTCAAGAGCAGACTTACACAAAGCATAATTCAACAAATAAAAAATACAAAAACACGAAATAACGCACAAGATTCTTTTATTCTCTTTCAAGATCTGATCAAGGTCCACTTGCTGATGTATTTACTTTAGAATTGACATGAATTTCCTAAAACTTTGCAGTGCCTCAGCAAAACAAAGACCTGATGGTGTCAGTTCCTACCAATACGTAATTCCAAATGTCGTAAGCCATCTTTCCGTTGTCTGAAATAATTAGACCAGATTAGTTATCAACAACATGCAATAATGCGCATGATATTTTCATTGAAAATAAATCCCAAGGAAAAGATTATCTATGATATAGATAGTCGTTCTTTTATCACAGAGAGTTTTTTATTCTCTGGAACAAACTTATGTGGGAAAATTTCACAAGATTCTCAGCATGTGAAGCACGGATATCATGATTGGTAGAAAATATTAGTTTTTTAATCGCCGGAAGCTGCGATTGAGAAGTTGTACAACTAACACAGTATAAAATAATTTCGGCCTGAATAAGTCCCTATATTCAAGACCTGGGACTTAACGCAATTCAGTTTCATTATCTAATTGTTTCAATGAAGAAAGGAGGTTGTGAAACATTAGTTTCATCGTCCACTCAGTATATCGAGGTGTTGAAGCGCTTTAGTTTTTGAAGAGGCAAACTTGTCTTACACTCTACGCCGAATATTTATTAATAGACTCCTGCGTCTCGAAATAATTTTCTCGAAATGAAGCGGGACAGACGAAACGAAACGAGAAAATTCCGGGAAAAAATAACGGGACTGAGGGTAAAATTTGTCCCGGAATAAACGTATGAACCGAGACAAGACTTCTGTCCCGGACTTTAAAACTTGTGTCCCGGTAGATTATGAACCGAGACGAGACAGACAGATTTGAAACGAGACATAACGAGACGAGACAAGATTTGTCTTAATTATTTAAGACAAAACAAGTTATTCGATTACGATACGAATCATTTCGAAAACATGGGTTGAAGAATGACAAGTTAGCCCTTTATTGCTAATAGGGCCATAGACAGTTACCAGTTAAATTGAGTTAATTGCACATTTAGTAAAATTTGTCTGACTAACTGACATGGCAGTTAATTAGTGGTCCGACAAACACCGCAAACCTGTCGATGTATGCATGGCTGAGTATTGAGTCAAAAATGTTACTCTTAAGTCTTAACTAAGACTTCGATGGCACTTATGGGAACCGTACGAATATGAGTCGAATTTATTACGCTTTCGGAACGAGTTCAGGCGCCGTGGAGCGCATAGGGAGTAGGGACGCAGTCACTCCCAGTGTCTAGAACTCTAGATTAGTCGGCCAATTAATAGACAGTGGAGTGGAGTCCTGGTAAGATATTCCTAATAATACTAAAGCTAGTAATACACATGGATTTTTCGAGTTCTTTTTTGAAGATCAAACTATTATATTTTTTCCAACTTAAATTTTGTTGTATTTTAAAATGTTGTTGATATTTCTTTCCAAACTTTTTGTCGACGGAGATTGCTTACGGCAAGATCGATGAATCTGATCCTGTGATTGAGCTGTAGGCAAATCAAAGTCGGTCCAGTCAGCCGATGTCACCAGCTACAGCTAGTATGGCCTCTTCCAAACCATCATAGAACACAATATATATATTTTTTACCATGCAACTACCCAAAATAGCACCTTCCGGGAGGCTGATTAGGGGAGGCGGCCATCTCATGTCTGATTCATCTCTAATCCGAGAGCGGCAACCGAAAAACGAACGATAGCCGGGCCTAAAATTTGACAGGGAATTTAAAAAAAAACGTGTTTTCAATTTTTATTTGCCTGTCAAGATTAAGTACCATATTAAACCACAACATGTCTTCGTAGCAAAAATAATTTCAATTGCTGAGCTCTAATCAGAATAGTAAAAGGATACGTCTCAAGTTATTATATAAATGCATAGGTGGGCAGTAGCGCGCTATGTAGAGGTTGTAGAGAATATGGTGGGCAGTAGCGCGCAGAGGTGGGCAGTATGTAGCGGTAGCGGCGCTGCATTTAAGCAATTGTAGCGGTAGCGGTAGCGCCCGCTACATATTTGAGTAGCGATACGAGGTTTTTCCCTGGCGTTGCGCTGGGGCGAGCGTTGGCGCAGGCAAGTTCACCCGCGGCTGGCTTCCAGACTGCGGCGATTTCTGACTGGGTAGTTTATTGAAATAAAATCTGTATATTGTATAAAACTCTAATGAAACTTCGTCAAAAATGGGTACTTGAACATAATTTCAAATAATCAAAGGAGAGTTTTATTTTGTTTTGATGTAGCATCACGCATCAAAGCATAAATTTGCACTAATTCAATAATAATTTTAAACCAAATTGACGCATGCGAATATCGTCCAACAATTAAATAACACTGACCTCAAAAGATATATGATATTTGAGTCACTATATATTTAGCAGTCGCACAGGAGAAGTTTACCCGATCAGTTTGTTATAAATTAACAATTATAAATAAATGCTGACAACGTTTTTACTTTTTACACATTCACACGATAAGATTTATTATAGAAGCTTTGAAAAGATTTCTATACACTTTGAGTGTCTTTGAAAAGACACTAATTTTATCTGTATTTATTATTTTTTCATGTCCGAGAATTCTGGAGTCAATTTTTATTACTTTATTTTCTCATGCCCGGAAATTGAAATTGAAACAAATTATTATAGATGCAGAATTTAAATAAAAACATCAAAATTTAAATATAGAAATTAAATAGTCACAGCCAATGTTGTTATAAATTAATCAATGAATTTAAGAAACCTGTGGTGTAAAGTAAGTAAGAACTTTGAAGCTAACTGTTAACAGACAGAGTTTACCTGTGCTAGCTTGATTACACGTGATTTATCTTACTTGTTCATTCCTAACCTATAGTAATTTGGTAAGAATTTTTTAGTAGTAATTTGTTCTAGTCCATCTACTTTAAATATGAATATCGACAAATTACATACGTAGATTTTCTATATTTGTGCCTCGCACTATGCTTTGTATTCATTCCAGAAACTGGTCACTAATCAACACGAAAACCGTGTCTTCTTTTACTGTCTTCTACGATCCCAAAGAATATGCACTAAGGATTCTTCACATATTGACTCTAATTTTTTTCATGTAATATTCTATTTGAAATCATGCAAAATTAGGAAGCGATCCACAAATTCAATTGAATTATCGATTAGAATTCTTATTTGCATGCACAGTCCCCATTATTTGACCTTCATGCAAACGTATGAAATAACTTCAGCCATTTTCCAACATACCAGCAAATGACTGCTTACTTCGTTCGAATATGCGGATTCATCTGTCAATTTTTTTTGAAAAATTCCTTTTCACTTCTCAAATCATTGAAATACGAAATGATTTATTAAAAATTTTGGATTTCTATTTAGATTTTATATTGAAAGGTTATTCCTTGGTAGACTAACTACTGATTCTCGAATTTTTAACAAACAAAACTCCATTACATTTAAATTAAAGGAATTACAAGCGCTTACGATGAGAATTCCTGACGACCCTCTGGAGAGAACGATAGCATCACTCTCATCTATTCAGTTAGCGTGCAACATGAAAATTTAATGGATTTTTTCCATACATGAGAGTTGATTTGTAGTTGCCCGCGCTGCTTCACGAGTTAATGCTTGCTTTTGACTTCATGGTAAGTATTATTCTAAGTATAAAATTGGACTAGAATTATTTCCTCTTTGTTTTAAAATAGTTATTAGCGCTCAGATTTCACACAGTAAAAAAGACAGGCCTTCATAAAGATTCGAGCAGTGCTTGTGTAGGGATCTTAGCTGAATATTTAGGTGTTCTATGGGAAACGGAGGGAGAATAAGAACAATAGGAACTAATGTGTTGGACGTAGAATAAGTTAAGGTGTTGACGATCCCGTAGCAGGGAAAAAATCCAGAGCTGACTTGTTGTGGGACCAAAGCAAGGACTAGTTTAGTGAATTCAGACAACTGCAGAGGTATGTGTAACTGTCGATATTTATCAATATTGTATTTATTTGATGTGTTGATACTATGTGAGATATCTAGTAGGGAATTACCCGGCTAATTGTAAATTTGATTTTGTTCATGCAGGGAGAAGTCAACCCGGATAGAAGATCACAAGAGGCTATCAAGAAGATTCAGTGTCGTGCTTGTATAGTCTGTAATGTGTTGTGAGGAACATCTACTGTGCTGTGCCCTAGCTTATGAAAGAAGATAGATCTGTACCCTATAACGATGCCCATATGTTCACGTTAACTTGTTCTTAATTTAAGTGTTCACTTTTCATTAAATTTAGAATAATTGTGTTAACTCGATCATTAATTATCCTCGGCACGAAAGATCATTACAGCTTGATTTATAGAAATATTATAATTCTTAAGCATAATTTGAATCTCATCAGAATTTGTATTAAAGTTCATTTTTCTTTAAAGTCATGCGACTTGCATTCTAAATCTAACACTGAAATGTACCCTTCATACTTATGCCTACTTTAAGGTGAACGCGCTACAAATCGCTTGTTTTTCTACTCCAGTATCTGTAATAAAGTCTCATATACTCTACAATATAAAAACTTACAATCGCAAATTGCAATGTAAAGGCTACAGAATATCGTTATTAAAAAGACATTCAACATTTTTGCGATCTTCGCATGTCGGTAAAAGTTACTGCAGGTACGAAAACGGCTGATCTGACTCTTGTGGAATTGGAACAGCCTTTTTGCAGCCTTAAAGTGAATAAATTTCCAGATTTCAGAAAACTTTCGAGTCGAAATCAAAGTTATTAATACTAATTCTATTTTAGAAACGGTTGAACTGATGCTAGTGAAATTAGAGCAGACATTTTTGCCGCTCTAAAGTGAATAAACTTCTGGTTTTGGAAATCTTTCGAGTACAAGTTGGAGGTTGAAATGCATTGCCAAGTAAATAACGTCTCAGACAATTTTACGACCGGACTCGCGGCCGGTCGCCAAATTAGAATGATCAAGGAATATCTCGCTAACTAATGAACGCAGCTCGATGAAACTTGTTACACGCATTCATTAGGAACTAACGGTGATGTTTAGTTCGCGAAAATTTTATTTTGCCTTCAAGCGTGGGTTATATGGCGTTTCGGGCTGAGATTCACAGTGATCAAGGAATTTCTTCTAAAGAACCTAACAGATTTGAACGAAATTTTGCATATACATTTCTAACTACCTAACGGTGATGCTTAGCCCGTGAAAATTTTTCCGAGTTTGCCTTCGTTTTAGAGGTTTTTTTCCATTTCACCGTCATTCGTGATTTAAACAGCAAAACGTGCATAAATTTGCAGTGGTCAAGAAATTTCTCCTAAATTACTGAACAGATTTTAAATAAACTTTGTACATTAATACCTAACCTCTCAACGGTAATGTTTAGCTCGAGACAATTTTTTCCGATTTTGCCTTCGTTTGCGAGTTATACGGATATATGTACGTATACGGCTCTTGGTCAATGCAAAATTAAAAATCGGCCTCAAAAATGCAGGTAGTTTCTCTGTATATTCGTATAACTCGCAAACGAAGGCAAAATCGATAAAATTGTCACGAGCTAAACATCACCGTTGGGAGGTTAGATATTCTTATACAAAGTTTCTTTAAAATCTGTTCAGCAGTTTAGGAGAAATTTCCTGACCACTGCAGCAAATTTATGCAGGGATGGCTGTTTAAATCACGACTGAGGGTGGAATGGAAAAAACTCCGAAAGAAGCAAAATCGAAAAAAATTTCGCAAGCTAAACATCACCGTTTGGTAGTTAAAAATGTATTTAGCTCAAATCTGTTGGCTCAAATAAAAAATTTCGCTCAAATCTGTTCAGTAGTTTGGAAGAAATTCCTTGATCACTGCATATTTCGGCCCGTATCGCCATATAACTCACGAATGATGCGAAATTCAAAAAATTTTCACGAGCTAAACATCGCCGTTAGGTCCTACGTGTACAAAGTTTAATTGAGCTGTGCTCATAAGTCTGGAAGATTTTCCTCGACCGTTAAATTTGGTGATTGGCAGTGAGACCGTCCGCGAGTCTGGCCGTATACACATTTGTCCGAGACTTAAGTACATAATTATCGTGCTTCGTTTGCCAGTATCTCTTATTGAAAAGCAAGCGTTCGGAATGACTTTCTCTAGTTAAAGAAGCTGCTTGACATTTAAGCCATAAATGTCAAGAGACATAAAATGAAGAACATTATTTCCTTTCATTTAATGATAAAAAATTGAAAATTGTATTTAAGTACTTTCTAGAACGGAATGTACTCTTTTCTCAACAATAATACAAAGTCAAAAGAATTTTGACAACCTTGTCTTTTGAAATACCAAACACTCAAGTCATATTATTTCCATGATAAATTTAAAACACCATGAAGCTAAAATACTACAGTAAAATTCATAACCAGTAGTTTGGCATTAAGCTGGCGAATTCATCAATTTTTTGGTTTCTGTCGAATGATCCTTCGGCTGCTTCTTAGTGATCGTTAAAAGAGATCAGGACGATGCGGTAACCCTGCTAGGGAATCTTCCTCTCCAGGTGTGATCTCGCTGGTATGATACGCCAAGACCTGCTTTGCCCTCCTTGAACCTATTGAATAATAATTAACGTGCGCGAGGATAGAGCTAATGTCATAAGCTCCGCATTATTTGTTAGTGGTGGTTTGCGAGGTCAACGAATCAGCTACAACGCAGCCGCTGTATTCTCTTACCAGAGAGCAGTCGTGCGCTGCTGAGATATTCATTCTTTTCAAAGATTTAAAGATCAGGAGAAAGACGCTGGGTTGAAAGTTTTCGGTGCAATATCTCAACAAAAATCTGTGTTCAAAAGGAAACCAGTTAGCAGCAGACACGTAAGCGGAAACGTAATTAAAAGCTTTTAATGAAGTACTTGCATAAGCCATACTAATTCAGAAATACGCATTGCTTTAATACTCAAAATAGTATTCAAAACTTGTCCATATATGAATCGCGTAAAATATGTAGAAACATCACAGAAACTCGTTTTCTCCGAAAATAAATATATACAAAAAGAAGATACAACTATTCAAATCTAGCTATTTGTGAATTATGTAAACTTATTTAGTATTTTTTTTGTATTTAAAGTACACCAGTCCATTATAAATTTAGAAATTTATTGAGGCACTTGAAATTTTGTAATAAAATTAATGTTTTGATTGTGATGCTACCGCATTTGTATTTTCCACAAGAATTTACACGAAGGTGAGGCTCATGGCGCGAAATAATTGACAATCATCAATATGATCTCAAATAAACCATCATGGGATATTGGTTCCACCAACTTAAATCTGCGATGAGAACTGCTGAAAGAAAATAAACTGACTTCATCGAAATTTTCTAATCAATTGGTGGAGTCAAAATAAATGTCAATTGCGTCCTAATTAACTCATGCCAAAATTGGAGATTCCAGTAAACAATTCTAGATTCCAGATTCCAAAGCCATCGTGAGATTAATTAAACGATCTGGGCAACTGCGACTTAAAAAACTAATTACCACGCGAGCGAGTTGATAGGAAAGCAAATCCCATCAAAACAAATCTTTATCCGTTAGGCATTTTTAGAAAAATTATTTCGTGGTATATGAAATTTACGTGCCTACAAAATTTTATCAAACACATCAAAGAAGGCCGAAGGCAAGTCTAGTTCAGATCACTAACCATAGCGAATAGAAGATAAATAATCCTCTGAATATTGTTAGGGAATTCTTGCGCGAGGATGTCGACAATTTGTGAAATGATTTCATCCACTTGGCCCAGCTTAGTTCTTCGTATTTACGCAGCTGTCAGAGCTTCCAGTTCACATTTCTGAGATTAAACGCGAGAAAATAGTTGAACATTTTGATGCATATTTTACAAGAAGTATCGACCGAGGTGAAGGTTTACACTAAATTCACTAGATTTTTGTTGCCGGCTGTTGTCGTCGCAGATGCTATTTGATGTCAAGTATATCGAGGATATTTTTGCCTATTCACTACAATTAGAATTCTGAAGTTGAATTTAGGAGTAGGGCAGCTAATGAGCTTATCGTCAAAATAATAATATTTTTTACTTATTTTACTGAAATACGAAAAATAATGCGAATTAATATCAAATTCTTTTACACAGAATCATGCCTTTGTTTTGCACGTTACATTCTAAGGCAAGTGAGTAGCACAAATCAGCTCTGTATGCAGTGAATTTTAAGCTGGACTGTCCTTGATTCCTCTGATAAATTAGTCCATGAAGAAAGAATGGACCTGATATGGTATTCGCTCTTTCTATGCTAGAGCCATTAATTTGTTTATCTACTGGGACTGATAAATGTTCTTGGGGCAAGGCTGAAGTGATGCATTGTTGTCAGTGAACGTAACACAAAGAAGGCAAACAAACCTAGCGTGCACTTGTAAACTCACTTCGTCTGATGAGAGTATAATTTGAGGGAGGCACATCATAATTTATTAAAAGACTGATCAGGACGTTGGTCTTTGTTGCGCTTTTCTATTCGGCGTTTGACGGTCCTCGTATAAAGACGTTTAGCTACTTGTTATGCGCTTATTGAAGGATAATCTACTATAAAACATTTTCTTCATAGTTATTTCCGGATTATATATGAACTATATGCTTTAGAGTGACAACCTTGAATTTGCGTGACTGAGAATCGTTCGTAATTGTTAACCTTAAAAAGTGGAAAGTAATAACATAGAATCCGGAGATTACCTAAGATCGGAACAGAGGTAGAGTTGAATAAAATTGTTAGGCCTTAAAAACTTGTTTACGCAAAAAAGAAATTGTCATTCGAAAAGGCGATGGCAAGTTATCAGGTGTCCTGGTGCAAATTTTCTACAGATGTGAACATTCGCTCACCATAAAAACGATACAGAAAAATTAAAAAAGGGATTTGATTCTAGTTGAACTTTGTTAGGTTTTCCTAAGTTTTTCTTCTTATATCGAGTTGAACCAAGTTTCCTTCTCTGATTTTCCACAACACCAACAAGTGGTAATAACTTCTTATTTTCTATACCAGGAGAAACACCAGAATGTTGAAATTTACATTATTACTCCTACAAGTCCTGGGACTTTTCTTTTACGAAATTGAACAAATTCAGGAGCGTAATGATGACGGGAAAGAAGAGATCCTACGACGGTATATAAAAATTGGACGAGTTTCCTTCAAGAAGATCACTTGGTGCGTTTGTTTCCACGCAGGCCGTACTCTTCTCATTGTTTGGTCCCTCATCAGTACAGAATTTGTTCTCGAATCCTATTACTTAACCGACGCTAATAGTTTCCGATTATGGACAACATTGGAAGCCAACCTCGATTTCTGTTCGAATATTTCTCTTATTTTGAACAACATGTATCTAGCGCAGGCGTTGAAAATGACAATTTCGCTCGCGAAATCCACGAGAGTCACTGAAAAAGATCTTTCATTAACCAAAAGGCAAAAATATGTTGCAATTGCTTTCGTTTGCATTGGAACTCCATCTCTTATCACAGGAGTACAATCATTAATGGTTATATTCCAGAGTACTCTATCCCTCGTTTCCATCTACTTAAATATTGCTACTTTAGTGATGATAAGCTATGTAATAAATGACGAACTCCACTGCGTCAGTATACAAAAAAACTATTAATACCAACGGCCTCACCATGCACGAAATGATCGACTCTGCCGTCGGCGCTCTGCCATTTCTACCTATGGAAGCATCAGCAAACATCCAATATTCAACCTTAACTACGAAGAATTTGGAAAATACGGAAATTTTCCTGCGCAAAATCGTTTCAGCTTTGCAAATCATGACGTTTGCGCTCAGCTGTTCCATAATTTATATTCTATTTTTGGTGCTCTTCTCTACAATGTTCAGTATTTTTTTGGTTGGGCGTTTTATCTCCAGCAATCCGGCCTTTCCCAGTTAAAATTTTGAGTCGATACCGGCGCCGGGTTTAGCCGGGCTGGTCGCGCTTTAGCAGGATGGAGCCGTGAAACTATAACCGGCCATCTATCCCTAAAACTGCGCTGCGCCATGTCTGATATAGAGACAAAATTCTAGCAGCTCGGCAGGGACGGAACTCTGCGCTGTTTTAGCGCTGGTACTTGGGATTGCCCGGCAGGGAGTTGTACAGAGCAGCAAGCAGGCCGTGCATGAGGGGTTTTGAGAGAGGGAGGAGTGGTAGGGGTTGGAAACAGTGACGGGAGAATGAACTTCATCTCCATCTAGCTAGTTCATTCGCATAGCACGATATTTTGAGCCAATTTCCGGTGCCATTTGTGATATTTATTTCACGTCAGTATTTTAATACTTCGAATTACGTAAGAATTTTATATGCTCTTCCAATTTTAACACTCTAACAGAAACGTTGAAGGTCATTCACACTTTGCTAAAGCGAGATATCAATCAGTTCATCATCAGAAAGTTTTCTAACATGAATATACAGAAAACGCGTTAATAACAGTAAATGTTAGAGCAAAGAAAATACCGAAGAAATTCACCATATTTTCAGTGAAAATGTGTAAACCAGCACCATCATCGGTTCATAAAATTGATCGACTTTCCCTGGGTTTCGGTTCTGGTCTCCGAAACGTTTTCATTAAAGATATGGTGAATTCATTTGGCGCTTTCTTAGCATGAAAACTCTTGGAGAACTTGCGATTTCAGTAGACTAATGATTTGCGTACGTTGTTAATTTTCCTATCAAACTATCGAATGACATGAAGCTAATGCAATTAGATAAATTACTAAACAAATTTAGCTCTAATACTCACATCTAACTGACAGGATCAGACGAATGGCTACTTAGTTCATTTTTTAAAATTAGTGCATCATGAATAATATCTATCAAGTTCAACCACAAATATAGCTATTTCTCGATTTGCTAGATGATGGCGAGTCATTTGTTCTGCATTATAGTTAAGTAGTTCATAGAGCCTAGGCTGGTAAGGTGTCCGCGCGGTCAACTGGTACAGGCCTGAAGTACGACGCGGAGAATCTGCGTTCGAATCCCGGAGCTTCAGTCGACGTTTGCAGATAGTTCATTGCGGTGAGTAATTTGATGTGTATATTTCCTCGATAATTGAATTTGTTAGGTTCTAAATTACGTTGCTAATGTCAATACGATGAGAATGTCAGTAACCAATGTCAATACAACCTGTCATTGCAAGAGAGAAGTCTGGGTGAGCTCAGAGAGAGAGAAGGAACAATTTTTTTTAAATCGTTGTTGACAAACGGTAACGCGTAACTGCCGCGAACACTGCCAGAGCCGCCCCAGAGCAGGCGTTGTGCAGGTTTGAGCAGGCGGTGCTCAGTAAGGGCTGTGCTACGGCAGGAAGGACAGAGCACACCTGGGCAGGTACTCAGAAGCTAATTATAGCGCTGATACGCGGCTGGCGATATCGTCTCTAAAGCGGACATTTCTGCTCTATCGCTGCTCTGTCGCGTCTCTACGTCGACTCTGCAGCCGGCGACGGCCTGCTCTATTCCTTGCCCTAAATTTTAACTGGGTTGTGGTCCTATTCCTGGATTTAGAAATAATGCACATATCTTTAGCTTGGTTCTTCGCGAATTTGTCATCTTCGATCTCCAATGAGGTAAGAAATGATCATATTTCGGACAATATGCTAAACTGCAACAATATGAATTGTCATTAAACTTAAGCCCCATTCAAGATTTGTGTGAACTTTATAACTCAAGACTTGACCAGCATGGCCATATCCGCCTGAATCAACCCGAGAAGATAGGCAAACAACTCGCTACTACAAGTTAGTGGCATCCCCACATAGTAGTTTGGGGCCCTGTCGATGGGAAAAGGCACTTATATAGCGCCCGGTGAAAATCGGTATGATTTTAAAACCTATGAAGCTGTAGCCAGATTAACTACTCAGTATGCAGACTGGTACTTAAAACATGGTAGGTATTATGCCGAACCAAAATATGAAATTCGAACTTGTGATTCTTCTTCATTTGTTCCTTAATTTATTGTTTATTAGAATATGTAAATATTTGCGAACTTCATTTCACAGTAGCTTTCAAGGAGCGCTATGCGGGGGCTTACAAGCACGCTACGGTGTAGTTGAGGTTGCTCGTGCAATTCACGTAGTTTGGCGGTTGGCTGGAGATCGTTATTGTAGTTTAGCGTAAGTAATATTTTCTTTTGTTGTGTAGATAGAACCCCTTGTCCCAGCCTGTACAGGCCAGGCCACAGCCAGCTTCGAGGTTAGGTTTAGAAAGAAATGATAGATGTACATTTTCCTTCTCTCGAACACACTAGCGGTCACAGTTAGTCGTAATGGAGTCTTAAATCAACTTGCTGACACGTTATCGTCTACCTACTAGAAAATCTCTAATCCACTGGAGTACATTTCCCCCTATTCCCTAAGAGTCCAGGCAAATTCCGCTCATGCGAAACACAGTTCAAATGCGTCCAGCAGGAGAGTCCAATCGTTCAATCCTGTCAGCATGTTTGATCCTTTTTCAATCTTAATTCTCTAGAGAGATGAATACAAACTATAAGCTGAATTTGGCGCCATCCAATACATGCAAGGCGCTATGGTGTCGGCCTCGCGACTCAGGTTCTCTTGCTGTAAAGGTCTTTCAGTAATGCTTAATTCTTCATTTCACAGGTGATAAAGAAAAGTCGAGACGACGTTCTTGGCCAGCTCATGTATTAGAAGATATGAACGGGCTGGACCTGGCGTCCGTCAAGTCGGCTAGACCACCCCCCTCCTCCAGCGCGACTTAGGACCATAGGCTACATAAATAGTCTTTTTACTACAAGCAAGGAAGACGATCTACCCTCCGTTACTGTGGAGGCAGGAGGCACTTCGCCACAGGATGCCCCCCCCCCCCCTTCACTAATACCGAGTCGCCATCAGGGCCAGAGGCCAAAAAGCCTCAGGGCGAGGGAAGAAGTGACAGAATACAAAGAAGAAACTTCTCATATGTCGTTACGAAGGCTGCAGTATTAAAACCAGCGCACCATCGAAACTGATAATTCACGAAGAAGGCTGCCACGTCAAATGTCCTATAAAGACCCTATTAAGGGCCTTAAGAGAATGAAGCATCCTTAATGACTTGCAAAATTTACTTGGCCGCCAGAAGTGAGCGACCTACCAGACCCATTTTTCATAACCCATTTTTTTTCTATACGATTTTATAGAGATAACTCACATGATACCCACTTCATATGTAACCAAGTTATTTAAATATTCGTATACACTCCAGTAATCGTTATGGGTCGTAAAGCCACTGACTACGAAACCTGTAACCGTTAACGTCGCTAGTGATCTAGCCTGTAAAAATCGCGAGAGAAACTGAAGAACGAGAGATATTGGACGAACCTAGAAAATGAATTAATTTATTTGAACAGAAATTTTCAATACCCTCATGGACGGCGAGGCCCGTAAGTGTAGATTCAGGATAACGGGTTTGATTCTTGGAATCTGCAAAATGAACGGGCCGAAGGCCAGGTAACAAGTGGCCAACTATTTCCGGTACCTTGAACAGCAGGTAGTTTTGAAGTATATTCCGGGCCTTCAGATATTAGACTTCGGGACCGCTAGAGGTTTTGCATTATGATACGCAAACATATCATTAATTAAATGCTAACTGTTAAATTGTAGCAAGCTAGAATGTGCAGCAAGTTGATGAAGAACGAGCTGCTCCGAAGAATTTAGAACCAAATCCTTGAACTACAACAAGCATGTGTGAGGATAGGAGCCAGCTTGCTGGAAAACTCAAGATTAATGCCTAACACTATAACGGCTACCTGAAAATTCTTTTAGAAAAATGCCTTATAGCTAAATCCTTTATAGCCGCAGTAGCACGCTTAGCAGCTCGAATTGTTCCGGTCGCTGCATCGACTGGACTGCTTCTTCAATATCAAGCGAGGTTTGCCTACGGGCAGGGTCGCCTTTCTCGAGCAAAATCAAGTCGTATGACGTCGAAGCCTCGCCATTGTCTTTTCGCAGTTCTGCTGACACAACTTCGTGAATATCGTTGAATTCATCATTAGTTACTACCCCCACAGGATACGAAAAGGGTTTGGTCAAAGCTTGCTCAACAGCAACGATGTCACCAACCTTAAATGTGAAATTGGCATCTGTGAAGGTTAGAATCGTGCAAGCGGAATTGTAGTCACCCATGCAACGAGATTTAGATGGATTACTCCCTACGTTAAATTATGATATGAACGGGCTGGACCTGGCGTCCGTCAAGTCGGCTAGACCACCCCCCTCCTCCAGCGCGACTTAGGACCATAGGCTACATAAATAGTCTTTTTACTACAAGCAAGGAAGACGATCTACCCTCCGTTACTGTGGAGGCAGGAGGCACTTCGCCACAGGATGCCCCCCCCCCTTCACTAATACCGAGTCGCCATCAGGGCCAGAGGCCAAAAAGCCTCAAGGCGAGGGAAGAAGTGACAGAATACAAAGAAGAAACTTCTCATATGTCGTTACGAAGGCTGCAGTATTAAAACCAGCGCACCATCGAAACTGATAATTCACGAAGAAGGCTGCCACGTCAAATGTCCTATAAAGACCCTATTAAGGGCCTTAAGAGAATGAAGCATCCTTAATGACTTGCAAAATTTACTTGGCCGCCAGAAGTGAGCGACCTACCAGACCCATTTTTCATAACCCATTTTTTTTCTATACGATTTTATAGAGATAACTCACATAATACCCACTTCATATGTAACCAAGTTATTTAAATATTCGTATACACTTCAGTAATCGTTATGGGTCGTAAAGCCACTGACTACGAAACCTGTAACCGTTAACGTCGCTAGTGATCTAGCCTGTAAAGATCGCGAGAGAAACTGAAGAACGAGAGATATTGGACGAACCTAGAAAATGAATTAATTTATTTGAACAGAAATTTTCAATACCCTCATGGACGGCGAGGCCCGTAAGTGTAGATTCAGGATAACGGGTTTGATTCTTGGAATCTGCAAAATGAACGGGCCGAAGGCCAGGTAACAAGTGGCCAACTATTTCCGGTACCTTGAACAGCAGGTAGTTTTGAAGTATATTCCGGGCCTTCAGATATTAGACTTCGGGACCGCTAGAGGTTTTGCATTATGATACGCAAACATATCATTAATTAAATGCTAACTGTTAAATTGTAGCAAGCTAGAATGTGCAGCAAGTTGATGAAGAACGAGCTGCTCCGAAGAATTTAGAACCAAATCCTTGAACTACAACAAGCATGTGTGAGGATAGGAGCCAGCTTGCTGGAAAACTCAAGATTAATGCCTAACACTATAACGGCTACCTGAAAATTCTTTTATAAAATGCCTTATAGCTAAATCCTTTATAGCCGCAGTAGCACGCTTAGCAGCTCGAATTGTTCCGGTCGCTGCATCGACTGGACTGCTTCTTCAATATCAAGCGAGGTTTGCCTACGGGCAGGGTCGCCTTTCTCGAGCAAAATCAAGTCGTATGACGTCGAAGCCTCGCCATTGTCTTTTCGCAGTTCTGCTGACACAACTTCGTGAATATCGTTGAATTCATCATTAGTTACTACCCCCACAGGATACGAAAAGAGTTTGGTCAAAGCTTGCTCAACAGCAACGATGTCACCAACCTTAAATGTGAAATTGGCATCTGTGAAGGTTAGAATCGTGCAAGCGGAATTGTAGTCACCCATGCAACGAGATTTAGATGGATTACTCCCTACGTTAAATAACTTGGCAATTAGTTTCCATTCCCGTCTAGGGCGTCTTCGAGAAGCATTAAGAACTTAATTCAAAGCCATATTTCCGTCACACTGCAACCTGTGCAGGAAGAGCGGTAGCCTAACGTAAAGTGTGCTTCTGCCCGCAGCTCCGTAGAGAGTCTGCTTTCGGAGACTAAAGAGGATGCGAGCAGGCCAATCGGTTTTGTTCTTAGATGCGAAATTAAAGAAGGCGGGAACAAATTGGCCACAAGAGAATTTAGATTGAATTGAAAAATCCCGAAATCTCACTGCCACAATGTAAAGTTGGGCAACATGAGTGGCACCTCATATGAGTGAATCCTGGAAATTGTAATTTTGTTCACTTCGTTGATGCTTTTCATGCAAACTTTAAGTATAGACATGAGCATTGTTGTTCGAACTACTTTTTGATTTGCTATATTAATTCGGTGGTAGCTCGAAATAAATTCATTGATTGCACATGCTGCCCAAGTGAACTGTTTTCAAGGTAATAAATAATCATCGTTAAAATCGTTCCTGATGATTGTTATCAGATGCCCTTGATGATTGGCATCAGATGTACTGATGACTTCTTCACTTAATTTCTCTTCTTTTTATTTATAAGATTTTCTCCTGGTTTTAACGCGCACTGTAGTTCTGTGAAAGAGCACACTGGAAAGCATGTATGGATGGCATGCATGCCATCTTGACGTAGATTTACAATTACAATACAATTTTGCATTATGTGAACAAGAGAACTCGTATAAATTGTAAGCTGAAATAATATCTTGTCTCTTAGAAATTATTCTTGTTCATTGTCTTTAGTTTCATACATTATTTTTTGGTTTAATTCATGTTAGGTTGTTCTGAAGTGAACCAATGTTATCTTTGATGAGGTCGACAAAAAGGTAGACAAAACATTGTAGTAAATGTTGAATATTCCGGAAACCCATTTGAGTTCAATTCCAGTGCATGATGTGAAACCAATATATACTGTCGTTTATGGATAGGCTGAAATCCTCAGTAAAATTGTTTATTATTATTTTAATGCAGAGTCCAAGTGTTTGTTAAAAAAGTAGCAAATTTTAGAGCAGTTCATTTATAATATATTTAAATTATTATGAATTTTCATAGAGTTTGTGCAAATTAACTTGTTCGTACATGTTCAGGATTGGCTTAAGACATGTTTGGACCAGCTACCAGCTAATAACATGTTTAGGTGAAGTTATTGCTTGACTAATTCGTTGCATGTAAGCTTCATAGCGGGCGGTTTTAAAATTATTACGAATAATATATAGACTTGCCTTACTTTCAATTGAGTTATCCAGGTCAAGAACGATCCAGCATCTAACACATCCGAAAAATAAAAATTGAGCTGTCAACTGAAAATGACAAATTCATCAAAGTATAAACTTATCTTCAATTAACGTAAGTGGTTGAACTCAAAGCTTGCTGCCAGAATAAATCTGTTATCTATTCTTGAGGGGACCAAAAGGCTCGGTCCTTATATTATTTAACTTTGATTTTCGAACATGAATTTGACATGAATATTCTGGTACAATTTAGAGAGAATCAATCCTATTCCGGAAAAATTGCGTACAGTGTTCATTTCAATCATCGAAAATTGTTTCCCTGAACGCCTTGCTTATATTTAACTAATAAATAATCTTGTCCGAAAACATCGGCAGGTAACATCTTTCGATAACAATTTTGCCAGAATACGTCCTAATTCTGAAGACATTGCTGGACAACAGCGTCTCACACTTTCCAACCATAACTATTTTGTATGTCTGGTACTGACCGACCTTCTCAGCTGTTACAGTGAGAGCGTATGCCACCTTCACTAACATTACGCGCTTGCGGGTGCTTGCAGAGCCTTCAGTACCGACAGGCAGTCACCGCCAAGCCTCTCTAGTAACACGTTCCTAGGCCAGGCTGGAGCATAGGGCCTTGCATGTAGTCACCCCGCTTCGTCACGCGATCCGTAATGTAAATATAAGTATTCACTATCGTTTCACTGTGTCTTTCAGTTCACCTAGACAGTCTAAGACCACTTTACGAACTCGGTTCCGAAGAACTAATACCTTCAGTTTGCAGTCGCAATAGGCAATTTGACATGCGTGTTTATGGGCTTATTTTAAATAACCGCAACTCGTTCCCTTTACAAGATTGTGTTCAATAAAGCAAACACATCAATAAATTATTTAATCCTTTTAATCACCAGTTAAGTACTTACCAACCTGAAGATTTTGGTGACTAATCGAATGAAATCGTGTCTGTGATGCTGCGAACACCAATAACACGAACGATCGACTCGAGCCAATAATTAGGTAGAGTTTACTTCGTCCCCGATTCATGGAAACGTTGAGTTGATAAAAATGCACTCGATTCTACAATTTCATGCCCTCATTGCCAGCAATATCACTTGCTAATTTACAAACTTGACCGTCCTTACAACTTTAAGAAATAATTTCGGAATTGTGATATGTATTGAACTTTTGAACACTCCAGCTAGGTAGACTGATCACGGCATAAACCAAAGTTCGCTGGCAATGACAAGTGACGCGTTGTCTATCAGATTGCTCCTGTCGCGATTATCTTGGGTAACCAGGATCTGGTATCAATATAGTCGCCTAACGATAGCCCTAATTCGTGAAGGTCCAAGGAAACTTGATACTTCAGTGAACATTTATTTCATAAAACCACCGTAAATCCTGTAAGTTCAGAATTTAATTAGAAACAGTCCAAATTGAAATGAAATCAGATAATAAATTTATTATTCTCAAAAGTTCAAAGGACATGGTTTACTATTCTGCAGCAAATAAGAATCATTTGTAAGATTTCAAGATTTCACTGCAACTCGAATCTAAGAGTGAGCATTCCACAGCTTGGTTCAGAAGTGAATTAGTTCAATAATTATCGTCGCTTGAAATCTAGACATGAAGACATGTAAGTGTAAGACAAATCTCAATAACAATAAACGTGAGCTGAAATATTCTCAATGCTAATATCAGCAGAATTTAGTGCAATCGTACTAGCTATTCAGACTGGATCTATCTAACAAATACTTATTGAATTATAGTCTACTACACATTATCTCCTTCATTGGCACATAAGTGACATGTCTAGTTGAGGACCTGATCAAGCAGGCTACAAACTCAACTGAGGGAAAATGTCAGGCTAGTATTATGAACAGAACGGATTGGCAGCTAATTAATAAGAAATTAATTAAATGGTAATTACAATTATTTAAACAGGACAATCAGGCACTATTTTTCACACTTGAATTCTGCCAGGCCCACAACGAGCTTTAGATTCACGTTTACAAATGGCGGTAACAGTCACCCACAAGTTTCCTAATTCAAAACGACACAGGCTAGCTAATCTCGCAAAAATCAATTTTCTACTCCTGCTCGACATTAACTACGCTAATTTTAGGTATAACTACATGATTTTACGGTATAATGGCACAGAATTTCAATGAGTTAGGGGCGCGAAATGGCTAGAGCATCTACCAACTACACAGGCAGCATCCAGTTTAAATCTGAGCGTCGGTTCTGATTCCAACTTCCAGGGAAATCCTCTGAGTTGACGAGGAGTTTTCCTTTCTCGTACCCTTCGCGTCAATATTTATTTTATACACGCGACAGCTCCAAACACGTAAATAGACACCTTATTATGAAAATAGATTTACAATATCAGTAAAAATCTGCTACCTAGGTTGACTGATGCTTAGAGTTAGTGCAGACAAAATAACAACATTCAAGAACGTCTATGACATATTACAAAGCAATAAGTACGGGCCCGTATGCTAAATGGAGCCAGTAGCACTACGAAGTAGCACTACGCACTACGAGCCGTAGTGCGGTACTAGTGCGACATGGAACACTACGGTTAGCATGCTAAATAGGGCACTAGCACTTTGAAGTAGCACTACGCACTACAAGCCATAGTGCGGCATGGAACACTACGGTTGGTATGCTAAATAGGGCACTTGTACTTTGAAGTAGCACTACGCACTACAAGCCATAGTGCGGCATGGAACACTACGGTTGGTATGCTAAATAGGGCCAAAAGCATAGCGCGCACTACAAAAATCTGAAGTGTCCTACACACCGCACTTCACGACGACACTACGGTATATTTAGCCTCGTTTACTTCGTCAGCTATGGATCTGTTTGGCTTACGCCTTACAGCAAAGGCATCATCGCGTAAAAACCTCAGGAACAGCATGCCATGAATATAAAAAAGTGTACCGCTTCATTGAACAACATGTTATTCTTATGGCTGACATTTTCCTTGGCGAAACAGATGAACAGCGTAGAGGTAAAAAATACTTTTCTTGTTTTTGATACCATGTTTTGAATTTTATTTATTTATTTTTTTTATTCTGGAGTCATTTTGAATTCTTCTGCAAGAACTTTCCATGCTTCTCTCTTTTGTTCGATGTCTTTGGTAAGCGTGGACTTTGAATATATGATGGGAAAGGTACGCAAACGCATTGCGAATTTAAGCTCACCATCATAATTTTCATTAGTACCATTACCATCACAATTAAACATTTTACATCAATCTTCTGCAAAGAATAAGAATTACTTAGGGAATAATTAATTATTTGAGCACTTAACTACCATTCTTCAATAGACTCATAGCGTAGTGCCGCACTATAAAGTACTCTAACAGCGAAGTAGCACTTCAAAGTCTTTCTGCATACGAATCAGTAGTGCGACACTAAGCGACACTAAACATTGTAGAGCTACTTCGAAGTGCTTAGTGTCTGTGACGTATTTAGCATACCAACAGGACACTTCGAAGTGCATAGTGCTACTTCGTAGTGCTAGTGCCCTATTTAGCATATACGGGCCACGGTCACGATACAGGAAGTACGCTGAAGCGAAGCAACAAAAATATTATGACAAAAAATCTTATCATACCATTCTGGCAGTAGGACTCGTTCAATTTTCGGAGTGCGACATTAACAGGTAGTGCGAGGACGCCCAACATGAAGTCCAACAAATAATGTAGCTGAAATGCTAATGAAAACGCGGGTCTGAATACGGTAAAGCAGCCCTCAGCATGGAGGTAAATACCTGTCCAGCTGCCACCCCGGGCCTTCTCTTCAGCATATATGGAGGTAAATACCTACCCTGCTGCCACCCCGGGCCTTCTCTTCAGCATGGAGATAAATACCTACCCTGCTGCCACCCCGGGCCTTCTCTTCAGCATGGAAGTAAATGCCAACCCTACTGCCACCCCGGGCCTTATTTCTTTTTTTTCTTTTTGTCGTTACATTTTATAACATATATATGTACGTACGTGTTGAATTTTCCAGAAATTTGTTTCTCGCAAGTTATTATTATTATTCTACGACAGGGTTGGCAATGATTAAATCAAAATGATTAAATCATGTGATTAAATCACTTGATTTTTTTATAAAAAAATCATGATTTTTTCGATTTTTTTTATTTTTTTTTGATTTTTTCATATATATAAATATATTGAGTGGCAGTCTTTAATTTATATTGAGGTATTGTTATTCATGATTTAGTATAAATGTACTATAAATGACAAATTGGTATATAAACTTGTTGCCTTTAGTAGAACTTGACGCCTGACGCCCGCGTCTGTCCTGCTAAAACTGCGGCGGTAGATTTGTCGCGACAGTTTAGCTTGCAATGGTATTCAATGTAATCTTTCACACTGGGCGGTTTTTGACGCCAGATCCTAGTGTGGTACAGACAGTGGCGCCGTATTTTAGGTGCATAATAAACAGCACTGCTAGACTGATAGATTGTAGACTGATATTGTGACATAAATATCGGTACATAAATATTGTTACATAAACATAAAGATATACATTGTTAAATATATATTTCCTTAAAGTGATAGAGATATATTTTATAAATAAAAGATATATTTTCCATAAAATATATAGGTATTTCCATAGAGATGTATTTACATCATTCTCACATAGAGATATATTTTCATAAAGAAATATTGTTACATAAACATAGAGATGGACTGATGAAGCATAAAGCACTGCAAGACTGATAGATCCCAGCAGTAAAAAGCGCCTCGTGTGAAAGATAAAGGATAGATCCCAGCAGTAAAAAGCGCCTCGTGTGAAATAGATGGGGGAGGTGTAAATACTGCCGCGGCATTTTTGACGCGCGCAGTATCTACTGCCCTGTGTGAAAGGGGCTTTAGGGTTGGCAGAACTGGTTAGAACGAGCGCCACCACAAGGGTCTCGAGGACCGGCCTCGAAAGACAGCGGCTGATGATACGTATTCGTCGCAGGGCGTCCAGGCAAGCGGTGGTGACTTTGACAATGTGACTGTTCATTGAAAGTGCCGAGTCCAGCAGAATGCCCAGGTTGCGAACTGCGGACGCAGGCATAACGAACTCGTTGCCCACGCTAACAGGGTTGCCAGATGGCATAAAAAAAACACCAAGTCCGCGAGCATAGAAGGCCAAAAAGGGCCTGCAATTCAATATATACTAGTATTTTTGCAGGTTCCGAAGCAAAAATTCTATTTTTTCATTTTATTAGGAAGCACCACAATCACAAAATATAGCCGGCCACACAATTAAATAAAGGAATTCGTTCGGGAAAAACCCCGTCTGGCAACTGCACGGAAACAGGGCTGGCCGGAAGCTGATGCAGTGATGCTGGCGCCGAGCAGTCGCAAACCAAATAAAGTCTGTTTGTGATGCATTGAGCTGGAGTCGGTTGGAGCGCATCCAGTCTGAGACAGCGTCCATGCAGGCAGACATTCGATCCTGCAACGCTGCGGCGTCAGCCGGTGCACCGTAGCCATAAATTTGGTTGTCGTCGGCGAACATATGCAGATTCAAACTATGCGAATCGATTATATGCAATACGTCGGCAGTAAATAACAAGCCGAGGATCGGGCTGAGAACTGATTCCTGTGGTGCGCCGCAAGTGACCAACGATGGCTTAGAAGAAGAGTTCCCGCGTCGAACTCATTGGAATCTATAGATGAGCTTGGACTCTAACCACAGCAGCACTGTGCCGCGCAGGCCAACAAGGATATGTTTATGAACATATCGCAATGGAGGAGATTATCTTTCAACAAAGAAGATACCAATGAGGAAATGTCCAGGGACTAATGGTATTAACATTGTCACCTTACAGATCTTCGCGAGCTTCCTATCGCCCGTTTTCCATTCACTAAAAACACACAAACGAGTTATTGATTTCATTTCCTCAATGTGAGCATGGAACCTTCCCAACAATGAAACTTATAGAAGAGTGGTTGGTGGGGAAGGAAGAGGGAGGCAACTGTGGAATTCGTTGGAAGTCGTTAGAATTTAAAGAAATTGCTCTGGAAATCTATACTCTTACTACGAATCTTTTTGAAAACAACAAATTCAGATTGTGTCACTGATATTAGTGACACATAAAAAATTTCATGGTGTATTTTTTGACGGCATGTATTAGAGTTTCAATTGTCGCTGACGTATCGAAATTAATTTGAAAAGAGTACAGAAAAAGTTATTGTTGATAAACCATTAGAGAATTGATGTTTAGTTGTCGTCTGCATCTATGAATTATTTGTTGGTATCTTCAGGAGGGATAAATGCGTTAATGGCATGGTGCACTAAATTTATGGGGAAGATGAAACTAAGAGTCGAAACAGTGCACCAGTTTATTTAAAGATCGAGTTCTTTGGCAAGTTCCAAGGTCCCTGACTCAGACTCCGCTCCAGGCACCCTCCACCTTTAGCGCCACTTCACGTCTGTAGAAATAAAACATAAAGAGTTCTGATCAATTAAGAATCTTACAGAATAAATTTAGATTAGAATTCCAAATTGTAAATGTGAATTGACCAGACAATGAAGCATTTAATTTAATGGATCGTGCTCAGAAGATCGGAAAGTATTCCATACTGAACGAGAAACAATAGCACTCCCGGAGCCGTGCCGTGTTCTCACCTTAAACTAAAGGCCATCAGTGCGCAGATCGTTCCTCACCACTTCTCGGCTCCCCCATGGCCATAGCCAACCGCCTAGTCAAGTGACAAGCCAGGCCAAGCGCTGCGTTGTAGAAGGCTGCGCTGCTTTGCGTGTGTGCTATGCGCTCAGGACACGGAGAGAAATGCCATGAGAAAAGCAAGCCTAACGTGCGAGCTAGCCCCCCAGTCAAAACTGCTACGCTGCCATAGGCCGTGCTGCGCAGACCGATAGGTCTGGTCTGGGATGAGTGGCGTCTAGGAATCTACTGGCCAGTAATCAGTTACTAACCTACTATGGGCGCGATTACAACATTCAAGCGTATGCTGTATTCACGGCGTGGGAGTGCTTTTGGAATTGTAATCTTTACAAGATCATTGGTATTAATATACAAGTTTTTAAATTGCACAACAATTTTGTACACATGGCGTCTAATATGGCTTCTTGCATCGCACCTTTTCCCATCATCAAGAGGTTGTGTGGATCAAGATTCGGTCCTACCCTGAGGTCCTACCCCTTCAATCTAATCGTTAACGATGTATGTTAGAGGTGAACACCAAAACATATTGCAACTCGACCATATAACCAAAACGGATGGTCGAGAAGTCTTCAGCAGAGCGTTTTACGCTCATGTTTGCAAACTACCTCACGTGAGTTTAATTTTGCAACGAATAAAAACCTTAGCAAATAAAACTTATTGCATTAAATCATTTGAAAGTGTAGCAGTTTAACAGAAATTCAACAAATAAATTGATTTGAAAATTAACTTGCAGAATGGCGGACTCCTTTTTGACGAGGACATGACCGATGAAGTGTACAGCAAATATACTTATAGTAATTTGCTGTACGACATGGTGTGGAACACCAACTCTCTGCTCCGTAAAGCCTTTATTGACATGCCAACTACCGCAAAGCTAGTAGACTTGAGCTTCCGTGAGCAAGACCAGGCTATTCTGCCAGCACCCATCTTCCACTTTCGCTTCTCTGACAAGTCAGAGGCACTAAGCGCATTCGGTGAAGGTACTGTACCTTTATCTCGGAAATCTACAGTGACAAAGAGGTAATTTGTTGAAAATTCGGAGTGTTCGGAGCCTGTCCCTGTAAATAGATGGGGGAGGTATATTTTAGCGCGTATTCACAATACCTCCAATGCCGATTGAGATATTTTAATACGAGGAAAATTCAAGGTGTATTCAATTGAACCCACTTCAGCTTAGAAATATTATTGCATGGCAGACGATTGTTCTTCGCGCGGCAGGTATAAAATCCGCAACAGAAATTCGCAATTCTCCTGCATTCTCGATCCCGTTAACGCAAAGGTAAACTAATTTTAAATTCATAACTCAAATCAGACCAAGAATATTTACGAGTTAAGTGTAATCTTCATTTTTGAGCAACATATTCGGTAGTACAATAAATTCCTGCTAGCTAAGCATTTCTTTCAGGTCTCCCCACGAAGTAAGGGGTTGAAGCAGCAACCTAACTAGGCGTCGCCGTGGCAATAGGTGGCTGCAAAGCGGCTGTGTAAGGGTTTTACTTGATCATCAAGCGACACTTATGTGTGGGAGGGATGGACAATAAATCGTGTAGGCAGAGCCACTGTCTATTGACTTGTGCCATCGCCCCTTAGATGCCCAGCCACCATTTGAATAATCATTTACGAAACTTTATCATTGAAGGAATCAATGTTTCAACTTATTGCCTCACAGGAGTGTATATCAATCAGATGTCAAAAATCGGGGAAAATACTCCGACATGAGCAAGGTGATGAGGCGACACAAGCAGGAACCAGTGAAGTACCCGTTTTTTTATGGATACGAAAGACCTCACTGATTTAGTTCAAGATTTGAATACCTTAGGAAGTGTCTATTTATTCTCTATACGATTTTATAGAGATAACTCGCATGAGACGCACTCCACATGTAACAAGTTATTTAAATATTCGTATACCGGACTTTTATTAGTAAGCGTTATGGGTCATGGAGCCACGACTACGAAATCTGTAATCGTTAACGTCGCTTGTGATCTAGCCTGTAAAGATCGCGGGAACAACTGAAGAGCCAGAGATATGATTGGACGAACCTAGAAAAAAAAAATTAATTTTATCAGAACAAAAATTTTCAATACCCTTATGGATGGCGAGGCTAGCAAGTGTACATTCAGGGTAACAGGTTTGATTCTTCAGTCTCCAAAATGAACGGGCCGAAATCCAGGAAACAAGTGGCCAACTATTCCTGGTACCTCGAACTGCAGGTAGTTTCGAAGTATATTCTGGGCCTTCAGAAATTAGACTTCGTGACCGCTAGAGGTTTTTACATTATGATACGCAATCATGTCATTAATTAAATGATAACTGTTAAATTGTAGCAAGCTAGAATGTGCAGCAAGTTGAAGAAGAACGAGCTGCTCCGAAGAATTTAGAACTAAAACCATAACTATAATAAACCGCTACCTGAAAATTCTCTTTAAAAACGCCTTATAGCTAAATCCTATATAGCCGCAGTAGCACGCTTAGCAGCTCGAATTGTTCCGGTCGCTACGTATAGGTAGACTGGGCTGCTTGTTCAGCATCAAGCGAGGTTTGCCTACGGGCAGGGTCGCCTTTCTCGAGCAAAATCAAGTCGTATGACGTCGAAGTCTCGCCATTGTCTTTCCGCAGTTCTGCTGACACGACTTCGTGAATATCGTTGAATTCATCATTAGTTGCTACCCCCACAGGATACGAAAAGGGTTTGGTCAAAGCTTGCTCAACAGCAACGATGTCACCAACCTCAAGAGTGAAATTGGCATCTGTGAAGGTTAGAATCGTGCAAGCGGAATTGTAGTCACCCATGCAACGAGATTTAGATGGATTACTCCCTACGTTAAATTACTTGGCAATTAGTTTCCATTCCCGTCTAGGGCGTCTTCGAGAAGCATTAAGAACTTAATTCAAAGCCATGTTTGCGTCACACTGCAACCTGTGCAGGAAGAGCGGTAGCCTAACGTAAAGTGTGCTTCTGCCCGCAGCTCCGTAGAGAGTCTGCTTTCGAAGACTAAAGAGGATGCGAGCAGGCCAATCGGTTTTGTTCTTAGATGCGAAATTAAAGAAGGCGGGAACAAATTGGCCACAAGAGAATTTAGATTGAATTGAACAAGTCCCGGAGTCTCACTGCCACAATGTAAAATTGTGCAACATCAGTGGCACCGCACATGAGTAAATCCTAGAAATTTTTATTTTGTTCGCTTCATTGATGGTTTTCATGTAAATTTTAAGCATGAGCATTGTTGTTCGAACTACTTCTAGATCGGAAGAAACATTAACGAACTAAAGATTCACTAGTGACTCCTCCAGGCACAGCGGAACATAAATCACCGTTGCCAGATGGTATATTTCTATACCAGATTTCACAAATCTGGTATTTTCATGTATCTGGCATGAATATTTTAGATCTGGTATATTTACCTAAGTCTGGTATTTTCTGACTTGCTGCATTAAATTCCACCTCTGAACTTTGAACTTCCTCCAGCGTAGGCGTAGATTATATAAATTACCTTCAGAGCGGTGTGACTAGAGGTTTCCCGCCATTTATGGAACCGCAAGGTTACCGCTTGCTGAAATAACCACAATCTAATTGTTAACATTTAACAAAAGTGCTTAGTGCAATATAAGCACGAGAGTGATGACCCTTGATTGATTACTGATCACTGTGATCAGTGATGGTATGGCCTAGGACGAGTGAGGTTGTCGAACTGATCTCTGCGACGCCAGCTCCACCATATTTGCTGGGTAATTCTAGAGTGCCACTTGAATTCTGGGGTACCATTCATTATTTCACTGATCTTGAAAATCCTCATCCATTCACAGAACTCTGACTGCCAACTGCATCACTTGTCTACATTGACGTGTCTCCACTCTCTCCAATGCATTCGTGGTGTGAGTTTTTTCACAAGTTACCTATGTGAAAACAAGCAACGAAATAAAATTTCAACTAAGGTACTAGATTCCGTTATTTGGACCAAAAGCTATCTGCTCGCCTGCAACAAGTGATCACAGCCGGAATGTTAGATTAATGCAATGTGCAAGCATTTACGAAAATAAGCAAAAGGAAGATGACCTGTTTCCGTGGCTTGCTCATGTTGAGCGAAGGGGAAGAAGTACCAGCCACACTATGATAAAAAAAGGAAAAAGTGTCAATGTAATCAAACACAGGAAAAGAAAAGTCTCAAAATGTTCAAACAGAGGGAAAAAATATAGCGTGTTCAATTTGTCTAATTATCGTCAAGCCCGATAAATGCACAGTACATAAAATAATTTCTTTCCATTTTTCTAATCAACGTTTCTGACGAATAGTTTCATTAAATTTAGAGGTATTAGTCTGTTTTTGAACAAATTAATTTTTGGTATATGCCTGGTATTGTAAGCTAGGCAATCTGGTATTCTCGCCAAGAAAAAAGCTGGCAACACTGGCTCCAGGCTCCGTCCTGCTATTGTGTAGGGAATAACCTCCATGTTTTCTCTGCGGCATAAGTTATAAAACCGAGAAACAGTACAAAATATATGTATTGCTTTGAACTAAAACTATTAGGATTTTGACGGAGCCGTTCAATCTATGGCTCAATTTAGTATAAAGCAAAGTGGATGTAAACGTACACTGTTAGAAAATCGACCGTAAAAAAAACGTTCCCAACGGCGTTACAGTGGCCGGTTATTTACCGTTAAATTAAACGACGGGAACGTTTTCCCGCACGAAAACGGGAGGGCAGCCAAACATTATTAAACCGCGGTTTCCGAATTTACTCTACTTTTCATAGTATGCACACTGAATTTGCGCAGTATGTTCTCACTGAATGGGTTTCCTTCACAATTTGTGTATACTCAAATTAAGAAGTTCTTGTCTAAACAATATGCTGAGGTGGTTCCCGAACGTGACGATAGGAATCGTGTTTATTGTTCTTTTCCTTACTTTGGCCCCGCATCTGAGACGATGGCAAAGGAGTTGAAAGATCTATTCTCTAAATACCTCCCATATGTAAATCTTAATGTATTGCTAGTGAACAATTTTAAAATTAGCTCGTTTTTCAAGTACAAAGATCCTATCCCTGTTCTTATGCGATCATCCCTAGTTTATCAATATAGTTGTGCGCAGTGCGCATCTGCGTATGTCGGTATGACATCGCGCAATTTTTTTACTAGGCTTGCAGAGCGTAGGGGCAGGAGTTATAGAACAGGGGCTGTATTATCAAAACTTCGTAACTTTTTGTACTTCCGACATAAAAGTTACGTGTTACGTAAGTATACCCTAATTTTGGCATCATCAAAACATTCGTACGTAAGACTTAGCTAAAAGCGTACCATCAAAACCATCTGGCCAACTGACCAATCAGAGGCTTTGGATTTGTTTACATTCTGTGAACTTCGATGGCGAGAATCGATGCCTTCGATGGTATCGACTATCGAATGCTGTCTGTAGGTATTGCTCCTTGTTGGCCCAGAAAAAGCCGTTCTAAAATAGTTGTAAACTCTTTTTAATAAACAGCGTGAGCTTAAGAAGAAATATGTGTACGGAGCTAAAAATTATGGTTGGCAGAGATATATAAAGTACCGACTAGAAGGAATGAATGATGAGCGTTGGGCGTTTGTAAAATATAACGTATTATGCATTTGCCATTAAAACATAACGTAAAAGGAAAACAAAATCGGTTTCTGGCATTAACTCAATTGAATTTTTTTCCAATAGCACTGTTTAGCACGATCACATATTTTGATCGTGCAAATGTTGCACGATCAAGTAGTGGAGCCATCACAAGTAGCGCCATCATTCTTTGCGTGTATAATCCGCGCTGTCGGATTATTGACAAAATTCTATCACAAGTCAAGGTGTTGCTACTGGCTAGCAAATCAATAGTTTCCTATCGCTTCAGCTGACACTCTAAACTTGTGCGGAACTCCACTTACGACATCGCCGAGCAGGCGTACAGTTACGTTACGTATCTTCCCGCGCAAATGTTTTGATAATACCACCTCTAGCGTTACGTCATCAAATCAGCACTTACGCCACTCGTAAGTCGATTTTGCGTACATACGAAGTTTTGATAATACGGCCCCAGGGAACATACTTGCGCATCCCCCTCATTCAGCCGTACGTATTCATGCCGAGCAGTGCAACGTCCCGGTGTCCAATAGTGATTTTAGAGTTTTAGCCTCCACAACCGGTGTTTCTGACCTACGAATTTTAGAATCATTATTTATTTTCAAACAGAAAATCTCTACATGTTATCTCATTTTTATTTCTGTTATCTTCGATTTTAGTTCTAATGTCCTCAAGTTTAGGTGAATTGTTTGAATGTGAATTTTAGGTTACTAATTGTTTGTACCTGTGTTCTAGGTTTTGAACTGACGATGGAGCTGGACTCCGAAACGTTTTCTCTTATAAGAAATGGTGAACTTTTTGGCTATTTTCTTTACTTTTAAATTCCTGGTGATCTTGTGGGTCCAAACACTCAAGTCTTTTTTTGCACTGTGATTGATCATTACGCCAATGGTGATAGGTGACTATAAACTTGCTCTCATTCCACTGTCTAAAAGTGCATTTTGCACGTAGTGCTCGTTAAGCTACATATCGAGCGGGTTGTGGATAATTTTGTTTATTTTAGCAAAATAGGAGAATAGGATGGAATCACCAGCCATAGTAGAAGGAATGGTAATTCCATCATATTCTCCGAACACAATCTAACTGTTAATTACGAATAATGCTGAGTTTTATTAATTTCTTCAGCTTGTCCTCAACGTCATCTTTCACTGGAAAGAAAGCCTTGTATGATATTCGGTGACGGCAGCTTCGAGCCTCAAGGTGATTTAATTCAATATCAAAAGTTCCCATATCTCAATTTAATATCAAAGTTCTCAAATCTTTCAAATATGCCTATCAGTTTTTTCGCGATGTTGGTGCCACGGGCCATCAAACAAACGAAACGCCAGCACGATGAACGATGTCCGCTCATGTGTGTGTTTTGACTCCCTTTTTTCTTCGCAATTTTTGAGACGGAGAAGATTTATATCTTATGCATTCATCTCCACGAAACTCCATACAATTTTTTTATTTTTAGTTTCGACGTACTTTTTAACGTCGTTGAGCACTTTTTCTCTATCATCGGTATTTGAAGCTGCTCGATTATCTTGGCCCATGGTCAAAAACTTGGACAAGAATCCAACCTCGAATAAAATTAAAATGCAGCCTCTGCGCACGACAAGCGAGTTTTGTTAAATGAAGAATAATACGACATGAAGTATAGGGTAAATAAATTCGGTCCGAACACGAAAATTTTACGCATCTCAGATTACAATTAGTTGCAAATAAGGGAAACCTTGTTGACGGTACAATATCTGCCAAACTTGAGCAGCCCGACAGCCGCATTCCAACCCACTATAAAGCTTCATAGTCAGAAGGTTGGCTGTTCGCGACTGTACGCGAGCTCAACTGGGGCTCCAAGCCTGCGAAGCTCCGTTTACAACATACTCTTAGTGCTGCGTGAGTAGTGCAAATATCTTATACTCTTGTTTGACAACTGCGTCGCAAGTCTTCATAAGCTAGGTATAACACTTCAAACTTCAACACTCTGCAAAGATAATGGGATCATACTCTATTTGTTGCCGCCAAACACAACTCACATTTTACAACCAGCTGATGTTGGGCCTTTCAAGCCTTTAAAGATGTACTGGACGCAGGCAGTTGTAAAATTTCAGAGGGAGAATCCTAACTCTGTGGTTAGGAGAAAAGATGTCGCCCCCACTCCTTAAACACGTCTTGCAGCAGGTTTCCAAGCTATCAATCATCAATGGCTTTCGCCCTTGCGGTCTGTGCCCACTGAATGAAGATCAAATTGATTACACGAAGTGTTTAGACATTGACGAAGGAGAGGTCCAGCAGAGCAGTAGTGAACCTAGTACGCCTGCTGTTCAATTAAGACCTCGAAAGAGCAGCTCAAAATTTCTCTTTCTACTATTTACACTCTTAGGACCTGAGAAAAGCCAAAGTTTAAAGCAGGGACAACTGCTTGATACTGATGACTGGCATCGCATGTACAAAGAGTTAATTGTGCAAGCTGCTCAGCGACCAGATGATGAGGAGAGCTGCGTTTCAGTCAATGCAGGAGCAGAAGATGGTACTGCTGGACCCAATCAATCTTCAGTTGCATCAGCCAATGAAGCTGCCGAAGAGTGAGGATCCCTAATTAACATCAACCTTCCTGCAGATGAATACTCGAACATTTTGATTTGGCTACACCTTCACTCTGGAATACCTAATTAGTAATCAATCCAGATGAAACAATTGAAATAGGTCCAGTCATGGATGAGGGCGATTTATATTTGGCACCTGCCATTTCACCAGTACCAACAAACGATCCTCCTTCAAGAGCTCCATCTTCTGCTACTGCCTCTGCATCTTCGTTTTTCATTCCCTCTGTCACTTCTCCACCTCAGTGAGGCTTAGCCTTCAATATCTGCCAGTTCTACCACTAAGGAACCACAGCCTTCAACTACTGCCACTTCTACCCCTCAGGAGCCTCAGCCTTCAACTTCTGGGATCAAATCTAAAACTTTGGCTACATTAACTATTCCAAATCCAGTAGAAAAATATCTTCATTATCCAACCAAAATAGTATATAAAAAGAGAAAGACCCCAGCAACACCACTCCCGAGCGTCATTAGCGCTCGCCAGTATCGATCACAATTATTTGAAAAAGCAAAAGGCCAAAAGAATGATGACTGGTTGTCTGTTTATTGTAATCATTCCTGGTCGAATGATAAAGAAAGTAAAGGCTAGGTGGATCGATTGCGATCACTGTGATAAAAAAATGCATATTAATTGTTTGCCAAAAAAGCATATGAACGAAATTTGTTTTGATTGGGATGCAATGAAGAATGGAGAAGACGTTGATTTCGTGTGTGAGTGTTGTCTTGAAGGTAGCCAGACCTTAATGAATTAGATAAGAAAGAACGTCTAGGCAAGGAAAAAGGAAATAATTTTCAGTAAAAGAGGGGTTTTTACAATCCTATTACAGTGTTAGGAATGTTTAAAAAGGCTTGACGGAATATGCCTCACAACCTGACGCATTTTGAAGCGCTGTCGGAATTGGGCTCACAATATGGAGCATTTAGTCACACACAGTGTCGGAATTGAGCGATTTTGTAGATTTGAATTCTAAAGACTTAAATAAATATGAAAGCAGTTAGTGACGTTTCATCATTGCTGGCGCATAGTGTGGTGTTTTGAGAGTGACGTAAAGCAATCAGAACTCGAGTTGCGCATACGGTGATCTATTTATAGCCATTTATTTCTTGCTACGTCCTTAAGGTGTCGGAATATGGTGTGTTTACCATAGTTCTTTTGGCCTGTTAGGCCTTCGTGTTTATAACGGTGACAGGAATCTTTCCGAACAAGTTCTTCTAGACATGGAGCACTACACTTAGACGATTTCCTGACGTTGAACATGAATATTGTGTCTCTAAATTTGACTGGCGACCGTCACTGTCCCGATACCGACCGCCATCTTGGTTAGTTCGGTCATCTTTGTTCTGCTATCTTGGCTGATCGGCCATCATGGTTTGAAGAGTGTTTGAACGGAGTGTTACACCTATGGCTGCTCATGTAGCATGCTTGGCGCAAACTACGTCGATGCAAGCGTGTTTTTCCACCGGAGACTATACTGTACTTTTCGTTTCGACGTTCACTTTAATCAGCTTCGAGCTGACTGTGCCTTAAATCTGACACTACCGCGCAAAAACTCGTTAGTGTCTAGAGTCTACTGGAATGGGCTTGTCGCCAGACCATTTTTTTCTTTTCTTGTTACTTAGCAGCTTGCTTGACGCCAAACTACGTCAACGTGTGTTTTTGACTGGCAAGACCAGATTGTGAGAATCGTTTTGACGTTCGCTGTACTCATCACTGAGCTGGCTGTAAATGAGCGTCACTTGTACGACCCAAGCTGAAGCTGGCGGCTATCCATGACGCTGTTAGCTTTCTCGGCTAAGCCACCAGTGTTGCCAGGTTTTTTCCCGGCGAGAATACCTGATTGCCTAGCTGAAAATACCAGAAATTCTATTGTCCAAAATCAGACTTGACCTCCAAATTTAATGAAATTATTCGTTAGAAACGTTGGTTAAAAAAGAAAAAAATGTATCTTATGTACTTTGCATTTATCTAGCTTGACGATAATTTGCCATATTGAACACGTTATATTTTTTCCCTCTGTTTGGGACATTGAGACACTTTCCTTTTCCTTTGTTTGATTACATTGTCACATTTTCCTTTTTTTATCACAGTGTCGCACTTCTCCTCGTTCGCTCAACATGAGCTAGCCTCGGAAACCTTATTTTCGTACATGCTTACATATTGTATTTATCTAACATTTCGGGTTTGATAACTTGTTGCGGCTGAGCAGATAACTTATGGTCCGAATAACGGACTCCAGTACCTTATAGTTGAAATTTTATTTCGTTGCTTGTCTTTCACATAGGTGACTTGTGAAAAGATTCGCTCCACGAATGCATTGGAGACTGATCAAAGTAGACAAGTGATGCAGTAGGCAGCCAGTTCTATGAATGGATGATGATTTTCAAGATCAGTGAAATATTGAATGGCACCCCAGAATTCAAGTTGCACTCCAATAAGTGGCACACTGGAATTCAAAATCGCCAAACAAAAATGGTGGAGCTTGCGTCGCAGAGATCGGTTCGACACCCTCACTCGTCCTAGGCCATATTATCACTGATCAGTAATCAATCAAGGATCATCACTTTTGTGCTTATATTGTGCTAAACACTGTTGTTAAGTGTTAAAAATTAGATAGGGGTTATTTTATCAGGCGGTAAACTTGCGGTCCAAAAATGGCGGGAAAGCTCAAGTCGCGCGGCTCTGAAGGTAATCTATATAATCCACGCCTACGCTGGAGGAAGTTCAAACTTCAGAGGTGGAACTTAATGCAGTAAATTTGCAGTAAGCCAGAAAATAGCAGATTTAGGCAAATATACCAATATACCAGATATGAAATATTCATACCAGACACCTTCTGAAAATACCAGATTTGTGAAATTTGGTATAGAAATATACCATCTGGCAACGCTGGTAAAGCGACTGCACGGCCTGCGATCCGCTGCTGTAGCCCATGATCCATCCGTCATTGAGAAAGTAGATTTACTGGTCGTGACGTCCCCCACGCCTCGCACGTCTTATCGTGGATGCCATGCTGGCCGAAATAGGCATCCTGCTGCCACCTATCGAACAGTGCGCGACAACCGTGTGTTCGTTATCACTGACAATACGACGTTGCTACGGCGGAAATCATTTGCGACTAACTTAACGTCTGCGGATGCTGTTGCTGAGCATCGGTTTATGGTCGACCCGTAGTCCTCAAAACCTGCTATAGCCAGTTGCACACAGTATGACACGGCTGCACACAGTAAGACTCTACTGTGTGCAGCCGTGTCGCCGGTTATCTTTCGGCTGCCTCAACATCCGTTCGCTGAATAACAAGGTTGACGAGTTTCTTCACATATGTCGCTCGCACTCACTAGATGTCTTCCTGAAGCCCCGTCCACACGCTCAAACGGAAGATGACTGACATTGATATTTTGACGGAAGACTGAAGAGCGTCCACACGCTCAAATTTTCCTTCAGTTTTTAGTGCGTTCGCGACAATGGCTGCCGGCCGGAGGCAGTGCTGTGTGATAAATTCTAAATTTCTCACCGAAAATTATTGAAATTTCGGTTAATTAATCAATGATAATACAGGGTATATAAATATAAACTAATTTGTTTCTGACTCGCAGTGCGGTCGTCCTTTGTCCGACTGTGCGGACTAGTCAATGTCGGGGACTGGCAGAACATTCTCGAAAGATTCACATATTTTATGCAGTGCAGAGCAATGGTAGATTTCATCAGTCCTACGTAATGAACTTTCAATCCGTATACTTTGTTCCGTGTTTTCCAATATAAGTTGACCAGTGTTTTCTATGAATCAGTACTTGCAACCTCGCCATGCTCATCGTTTATTAAGTATCTCTAAAATCCTCCCTACAAATCTGATTCTCTATCCCTTGGTTTGCGTGAATGTCGTGTCAATTTTCCTTTTTTTTTTTGTTGCATCAACTATATGCCTAATTTGCTTCTGTGGGAAGTTGGACGTTAGTTTAAGCTTTAAGGCTTCATCTTTTAAGATTGAATGGCACAAATCCAGTTTGTTCAATATTTCTAATCAAAGCTCGGCTGGTCCGATTAGAAAATTCAAATATATTGAACTAATTCTATTAGAGCTATACTCAAATTTATAAATTAATTCTATTCAAATTTATTTCGAAATTATATTCAAATCAAGTTTTATCAAAGTTATATTCAAAGATATATTCAGATAGCGGGGTGGTGCAATCCGATTAGGCTGTTGAGATTTTACTGCTGTGGATTGTGCTATGCTAGTTTAAGTCTTTGATCTAACTTCAAACGCAGTTGAACCTCGTACTATTCTTTCTGTAATTCCAAGTCCAACTTCCTACCCCTTCTACTGATTTCCTCTAAATTTTCAAATTTATTTCTTCCACCGAAAGTATCAACACTGAGCATTAAAAACCTCAGGTCAGTTGCTGCATCAAAGTTATTATATATTGTGGCTTTACATTTGTGTTGTGCGATTTTATTTCCTTACGGTTTGGTCTTGACTAGGTTTTTAATTTCTTTTTGCAGTATCGAATTTCTGGCGCCACAGTGGGACTTCATTTTTTGTATCTTTCGTCGTTACGTCATGTCAACGTCATTACTGCTTCTCGACCAACCCTGAGCCAACAGGAACGCCGAATCTACCTACCTGCCTGCCTGCAGCTGTTACGCAGTGGACCTTCTACTGCATGGTCAAACTGCCATTTTTTATATGCCAATTGAATGTAATGAAACAAACAGAGGAGTGGCAGATGCTCTGATTTTAATCTAGATTAAAAATTAATAAAGCTTGAACGCAGAAGTTTAACCTTGAATGATCATATCCTTGCCGATTGATCATCTCCGTTCTCGTTGGAGTTTCTTGTTAAATTACTTCATTTAAAATAAAATATTCAAATTCTTCGATTGTGTAAATTCCTTACAGCTGCGCGCTGCAGTGATCGCAATTTGTGCCACCATAATTAGGTTAAAGCGATGCAAACGAACGCGGTGGTCCCGAAATTGGTTTTAAAAAATACCACAATGAGGGTTGATAGACAGCATTCCAATCTGCACCAGACAGCATTGACGACTTCATTGTGGCACATTCTTTTCGAAAAAGTGTTTATTTTCTTCGTTACAAATTCTTTGTTTGCTGTATGATCAACTTCTTCGCACTTAGCAATCAATGCCGCATAGGCCAGTGCTCTCTTGTTCTTGTGGCTGTAGTTTTTTTACTCATATTACCATAAACATGGGAAACTACGATATAACTCGATAAACTCACCAAAAGAAATCGTGAAACCAGTGTCGGATATCCTGGGATATGAAAAACTAGAGCTAGCGAGGAACAATGAATGTCACAGCTCTCATCATCAATATAGACTGAGATGGAGTAAAAAATTGACCAATTAGTCGGTTGCCCGTCCACACGCTCAAACTTATCGTCAGTCTGGGAGCGAAGCCGTGGGTAACAAAATTGACTCGTAAACAGGCCCTGGGCCCAACGCCAAACATCAGCATGCAATATCTACTCATAACCTCAGATCAATGAGCAGTGGGTAACTCCGGCTAACAGTAAATCCGCTTTGCACAACACAGCCACTGCTTCACAGAGCCGGAGCCCAACTGGCCGGAGCGCAACAGGCGGCGCAGGTTAGGTTTGGTTACGTTACGTTAGGAGTAGCATTTGCGGTAGGGCCTGCTGCGCTCCGGCCAGTTGGGCTCCGGCCTGTATGCGTTCCGGCCTGTGACTGAACGGCGCTGTTTTGGTGGGCACTTTGTGTCAAAAGCCGTGAAGATGCCCGGCTGCGTTACGCTCGGGAAGGTATTTGAATAGCACTGTGGACTTGGGCTATGCTGACCTCTAGCTATCCACCCGTCAGTCTTGCATGAACCCAAAGGTCTCGCCCGTCCGTCTTTTCCAGGTTTGTCAAGCCTCGAACTCCACCCACCCGTCATGCAAGACGTCAAACTTTGAGCGTCCACACGCTCCGTCTTGTCAAACCTGGCATGACGTGCAAGACTGACGATAAGTTTGAGCGTGTGGACGGGGATTGAGTCATAAATCACCTGTGGCCGACCTCAAGATCACCCTCAAAGAAGAAAACCTCATTTCAATAATGTTCCGCAATTCAGAAATTTACACAAAATTTGGGAAGCCATTCTGTCTTGCTTTCGATGTTGCACTGGCCAAAGGAGGTGTGAGGCAATAGTAAAAACCCTTTATATTTCAGTCATGAATGCGCAGAGCCAATATGGTGGCCTGTCAATAGAGATATTAGTGAATCGTACGAAAGTGGACTGGCATTGTCCTTCCTCGCTTGGTGTGATGGATTTCATTACCGATGCAGCCAAATTTCATCAATCGAAACACTGTGTTCCATACGCGCGCTTGAACTATAGCGCATCAGCTAATGTAAAACGTCTTAAAACGGAAAAACGACGCATTCCTGACAAAATATGACCCTTTTGCTTTCACTTGAATATACGGCTGTGTGCTAGCAGGTAAAATGAGGTAAAGCCGTAAATGCTAGCACACGGCTGTGTGCTAGCAGGTGCTGATGAGGTAAAACTGTCAAGTTCAAACATTACTGAATGCTCTATTGCTGTATATCGTACTATTCTTATGCACGCAACTGCGGAGAGATAATGAACAATGATCAATCAGGTTACTATTTTCATAATACTGTATTTCGAATAAATGTATTTTTTTATTGTCTGTCATAGACAATAATACTGTTTCGTTCAAATAATTCTGGTTCAAAGAGCAAAATTGAAGAAAGGTGAAATGTTAACGCAGTGTAATGATTTAAGTACTTTTATTGGCATTCTGATTAAATCACTGAACGGATAAATAAAGAGGTTATTCAATTCCATGGTTTATATTAATCCATTGAATTTTGGAAAGTTGGTAATTCCGCAAGAACGGATAAGAAAACCTTCCAGATCCATGCAGGTAATTTTTAGCGCAATTCCGTGGTAATCCTGGGTTCGAGTACTCCTAATCACGAGCTTAAATTTCCAATCGGGCCAGACTCCACAGGAGTTCCTTCAATGAGGCTCTCACAGTCCGACACTGACTCCTCCACCACCAAACCATCGTTCCCCGAGGACCCCAACACAAGCCTCTGCTGCTCCAAGCACCACAGGGGGACCAAAACCTGACCCCGTAAGGCAACTAAAATCTTTTTTTTTTTTTTTTTTTTTAAAGGCCTCCCACACTCACCATTCCAACAAAAAAAAAAAGGAATTGATTTTATTAATTAAAAACAGGGAATGGTTTCATGTCAATGATCAGGGCCCCGACCTTAACTAAAATCTTCCATGTGGAACAGACAGCAGAAGTTAGAAAACGACAAAAAAAGAGAAAAAAAATAGTTAACAAGGCAAAATTTAAATAAAATAGCGAAGCAAAAAAAAGGAAAAAAATAACAAGGCGGACCGGCAAACCCCTGAGGGAGAAAGCCAGTCGGGTTAATGAGTAAACAAATAAAATAATTCAGGTTTTGAATACTTATAAGAGGCTAAGAAACTTTGAGTCACAAATTTACCGGTTACTTTAGAGATCGCAATTCACACACGTGCTTCCACGGCAAACGCAACTGACTATCTCCATACAGTGCCCTGTAGAGATTACCCAGATAGCTATGCCTATTAGATACATCAAAATTCGAGTAGCTCCACAGTAGTGGTAGGCACAGTTTCGCTAATCCGCTAACCGCTAATTAGCCAACACTTTCCTTATCGGATTAGCTTTTCGGCTAACTTTGAAAACCATCAGCGGACCATTTAACTTCCGCCAATGTTAGTTCCGCTAACTGGCAGTCCGCTAAAATCGTTTAAAATCTCTTCTGATAGAAAATTCACGTGTTAATATTTAATGCTAAGTTTCGTTAGCCGTGTGCCACACTGAAGGCTGACTACATCAACATGTGTACGACAACCAATCTCATCGTGTTACTGCTACATAATGTAGTAGCACGAGATAGGTAGGCTGACGCAGCATTGTGTACTTCTGTGGTTCAGTTCACTTTGGACGCTAGTCGCGTAACACATTGCAGTCTTACACTGTCAGGGACGACAAGGTATGTTATCATAAACATGCCAGTTTATGAGAGGACAGGGTGGTCAAGAGAGCCACCCTGTCAGATGCCAACTTTGAGAGGCTGATGGTCATCAAGGGCAACAATCATCATTTCGAGGAGATGAAGGGCAAGCCAGAGTAAAAACAGTGTGTAACCTTGCTTTTACCTGTATGTTTTTATTTCTTACTCGTTCAATACTTTCTTATTCGTAGAATAAACTGTATGTTGAATGTCAACTACTGCTTAATTTTTTTTAATGTATTTAATTATTTATTTACATCTTGACCATGATCTTATCTTGCATGCCACACCGTTTTGGAAAGCTCCTCGTCAATGATGCAACATATTAAAAGTTCAGCTCTCTAGGTCTGTTTTACAGTTTTAGAGCCTCCCAAAAATTAAGCCAAAGCTGAATTCTTACACTAAAAGTTAGCGGTTAGCAGTAAATTCAGCTAGAGATTTCGTCGATTTATCGGTTTAGCGTTATAAAAGCTTACTTATCAGTTACAGGATTAACGGTTATCGAAGCTAACTTTTCGGTTGGCTGTGCCCACCACTGCTCTCTATAGTATCTCTTAATAGAAACGAAGAATAATTCGCAGTCGGTTTGGTAATGCATTTAACCCTGATAATAAGAAACACTGTCTCCAACCATAAATAGAATCGTTAACAGGAAACGCAGGGTACAATCTTGGTATGCACGTAATATTGAAATTATTGACCCGGGAGCAGTAACATCATAAGTTGCTTAAGAGTATTTATACCGCATTCAACTAAGGACCAAACTCCAATACTAAGGTACATCAATTGGAGATCGATGGCCAAAACGTCGTGGCTTGTTTACGACGTTTGCCACCCAAGTCGCGACGATAAACTTCAAGATTCTGCTCTCAGTAGTCTAGGTGCAGGAGCCCTGCATTCACCACCTAAGTCGATGGTAGTAAACTTCTTTTTGGACAGTACATTCAGTGGTCGTTGGGGCTGGTTCCCAACAGTTACCGCTCTAATCGCTGACTGGAAATTTAAAACACAACGTACACAAATGAAACAACCTTTGCAACTGTGTGTTTCAATGTTGTGCCGTGTGCTGCATCTGTGTCGTGATCTGTGCCAAGCATGACCTGTGCATGTGTCGTGTGCGGTGTCTGTGCCACATGCTGAACATGTGTTGTATGCTGTGTCTGTGTCACGTGCTGTGCATGGGTCGTGTGATGTACCTTTCATGTGCTGTGATTTAAGTGACTACAACATTGTTTCCAGAAGGAAATTTCCTAACCTTAGCTCACCGTTTCCACTTGCTTTTTAAATCCACTTGCTAATTAAATCTTACCGACAGTGTTGTTCCAGTGAACTTCAAATCTTGCATAACGAAGCAACGTGAACTCTTCGGATCTGAAAACCGTAAATTTTGTTAAAAATCCTGGAATGCCTTGCGTCCCGACAGCTAAATGACAATCATCATCAGTCTGTTGTCATGGTCAAGGTGCTCCTCCAAACCGTCTTGCTGAAGGTGCTCCTTCAGACTGCCGTGCTGAAGGAGCTCATCTAGGTCATGATTGAATTATACATATAAGGTTGACCCAAGAAGATTTCCGTTTTTCTGTTCAGCTTTCTTGTTACATCACTGAGATCGAGAAACGTAAACAATCCCGTCACTCCAATGATGAATTGATTGACTGGTTTGATCGCACTTCGGTGACTGGTTAATACCCGTGACGTCACTGGGATCAGTGAAGTCACAGGCGAGCATCCGCAAAAATGAGCTTCTCTTGGATCAACCCTATACTAGTTCAACCATGATACGTCACCACCCCCCATGCCGTCAGTAGTATCCCTCAAGTCACCTTCCATGACGTCACTGAGATCATCGATGTCACAGGCGAACAACAAATTGAATCCGCTAAAATTAGCTCTCATGTGTCAACCATGCGGTCAAACTTCTCATGGTCAAACAGCAAACAAATATGTAACTTTCTTTATACCTATAAAGAAATTACCCGTTGTATTTGAAAAAGTACGAAATACTGTCTTATTACTAGTTGCCATATCTCTATTTCTTAATTCTAAGTACATGAGCTATTGCTTGAATTAAATTAATTCGGCTCCGGATATGCACTATTTACACCTAGCTCGGTCGAATAGATAAATTTTTTGGTTAGCGCAGATGAGATTTATGGTTATCTTACAACATTAGCTAACAGTGATTGTTTTTATTATTTGCTCCAATATAGCTTTCTCATGACGATAAGTATCATAAGACATGAAACTTCTCAGTATCTCTTCAAATGTTTCTCTTTCTCTCTTACCATGTTACAGAGACCTTCAGTATATCAAATTTCCGGCGCGTACCAGATGTTACCAGATAGATGTTACGTTAACCACTTCACTTTGTTCTAAGCCCACATAGCATGTACTGACATGAATTAGTTCGATTCGATACTATTAATGCTGGAGTCGAAGATTATAAAAGTCAATTCCTGACCTAAGTCACGCACGTCCAGAACATGGAGGCGATTATGGACGGGCCGTGTTGTGGCAATTTACTTCGCCGCTCCTGACCACAGTTGCAGTATCAGATCGGGCCGGTGAAGGCCACTCGTATCCATGATACCAGAGTGTGGAGTTGACGCGTCGTACGGGGCGCGTCAACTGGACGGCGACGCCTGGCCTGGCTGGGCAATTATTGCAGTTCAGTCTGATGGGACTTTTAAATATTTGTCGAGGCAGGGTGGCCGAGTGGTTACAGTTCAGAGTACCAAGATTGGCGCAGAGAGGCCCGGGTTCGATCCCAGCTCTGTGCGCCAGTTTCTGGTCAGAATCGGCAAGGAGGCCGGGCGGTTAAGAACATCAGAATTTGAAGCAGTGAGTTGCGAGTTCGAGACCGCAACAAGCTGTGGATGTTCTGCGATGTTAAGAATCGGCGACAGGCCTATGGCCTAATAAACGCTGAAACCGCTATTATTATAAATATAAAGGTAATATTTTATCGCTGGTGCTGCAGAAATATTGCAGTTTGGGTTTCAACTATGATGGCCAGCTTTTCAAGTAAGCTTGCCACTCACTACAGGCGTTAAACGTTTATATGCGTTACACCGAAGTGAAATGATTTAATCACTTTCCTAATTTCTATGATAGGATTACAACAAAACAATTCTACTCATACAATATCCAACTGTGTAACCAAGATTTTGATCAGTGATGGTTGAACATTTTTAATCGCTGTCACCAACAACTGACTGTTTAACATATAGGGGCTATTGGCGGCAGCAAATGAGCGATGAAGGTTATAGATTGGTTTATTCTATATATATGTAACCATTATATGAATATATACATAATGTAACCGCTGCCTTGCAGTCTAAGATGGTTACGTACCATTCTAGTAATGATCTTCACGTTCACTGACAGTAATTCACACAAGGGCATGAAACTATGGATATTCAAGACAAAAAATTTTATTACAGCAAAGTTTCGAAAACGGGCTTTAAGTTAGTGTCACCGGTCTAATGCCGCAGGTTGAAATTATTTGCATTTTCGTCTGCAAAGGGATTAAGAGCTATTACATACAGTAATAAATCCTACAACCATTCAAAAATAGCACTATGACAAATGTTCTACATATCCCCACCATACCGTACTGGTCGGCGTCGGGAGCAAAGTGACACGTGGAGAAAGAGTGATGCTGAAAACTACTCATGGTGAACAAATGCTATAAGAGATGCGTCAACCTGCGGCTACACATAACCATAATATTATATTCGCTGATATTAACTGCGTCGATGAATTTTTTGCCCGCGTTTCTGCATGACTGAAAGAATTGAACGAATACAGGGTTCTAAGCACCGATTACGAGATACATTCCCTATCAAAATTTTGAGTTGGTGGCGACCCTGAATTAAGAACCGCCTAGGACTCGGACCGAACGTAAATCAGCTTCTCTATGTACGCTTTTTGGTCTACATTCCGGTCCCCGAATCAGACAGCTACCAGAGCCTGGTGAGGGGACTGAGGGGATTCTACCAACTCTTGCCCTACTCTCAGGAGACCATAAAGTCGGCCAGGAGGTTCTGACTAGTCGCTGATTGCGATCGGTTGGCCAACTGACCCAGAATAACTCCAACGCGAACATAGCGACTCTGGGGCGGAGGCTGAAGCATATCCCGAATTTTGTTAGGGTTGAAGAGCTGCAGTTAATGCATGCGTGCCAGTCGTACACACAAATATGCCATTTTGTGAATAATACAATAGCGTAATTAAATTTATTGAATTGATTCATAAAAATGTATTCGCAAACATATATGTATAACGATGTCATAATAAACCATGAAAAATCAGCTGTACTCAGGAGCTGTAAAAATCAGTAAATTCACCTGTATGAGTATTACGTGAGCATTACTCGCGCAATATTCACGTGTTGCACTGGTAAAAATAATGCTGGTAACAATAATCAAACAATACTGGTACCTATGAATGCGTGCGTGTCGTGTCGCATTCGTTCCGTGGACTGTTTTAATCAAAATTTATCTGGTACAACTTGAGGCAAATGCTTACTATGGAGATTAAATCGGTTAATTCCCGAGCTCACTTGACACCTCGAGAATTTCTTGGTGACTTTAGAGCGGCGCTACGAAGGCTTTCCATCGGCCGTGCCTTCGATGCAGGCGGGTGTCCTGCCGCCCATCCCATGTGGCGGCGTCTTAACAGCACCGCATTCCAGCTCTGCCGGGCTGTCACAGTTTCCCTCTAAACAACCGTGGTGCAGCGTTGTTATGCAGATAACTGGCCAGTTATAATTTCACGGCTCCATCTGGCTAAAGCGCGGCAGGCTCGGCCAGCCTTCAATTCAGCAAGGGCTGCTTCTTGGGTGTTTGTTTGTTCAACTTTTAAAAAATGCAGCTTATGTACTCATTGACATTAGTTTGCAACATCAAATTAATTATTTATTTTTGATGTTGGATTTATTTTTCTTAGAGTAATAACAAAAATTATAAATTTTAAGAAATTTCTGTTATATTTTTAAACTTACCTTCATTTTATGTCTAAATTTTACGAACTTTCTAACCTCTTTTCAGATAGTCCAACGATAAAATTGCTTAGGTAAATAAGGGAAAGTAAGGCATGGAGATTGTACAATTGCTGGCGTTCGCCACACTTTCATTGGTTGAAGCTATTCAAGAAACTTCCTATTCTTACGCTAACATACCTGTAGCGGTGGAACAACTTCTCGCAATTGGCGTGGCATCGAAGAACTATTCTGACGTGAACGCCATCCTCTGCTCACAACGGGCTGCTGTGGACGGCATCTCCTATCCAACTCTGTGCGTGAACAGCACCGGCGGCGGGCAGTGCCTGCTGCTGAACTCGACGTACCCGGCCTTGTTCAACCGAACTTCTTCAAGATCCATGAATTACAACTGCTACATTGGCCAAGAGTATAAACGTTCAGAAGTTGTAGGTAAGTGAAATAAAATACTTTGCTTTATTTTTCTATAGATATTTCATCCGCGTCTACCCATGTTCACGGCATTCTGCATTTTACGGGTGATAACCAACCAATTCGTACCAATCAAAGTTAGTTCATAGCAAAGGCGAAAAAAACAGTCCTAAAGAGAAAAAGAAATAAAGTGAACCGTCTCCTGTGGCGAGAGTCAAAAGAGACATAAATACTTTTTAAATCACAAAAATTACTCATAAATAAAAAAAAATCACAAAAATTACTCATAAATTACTTTTCATATACAACTTATACTAAAGTCAAGACGATTTAAGTAACTGATAGTCATGAAAGTTCAATCTCGGCCGGTCCAGAGATTTGATTTTGGATAAAAAAAAATTCTAGACGTATCCGATTAAAAAATTGATGTCACTTGTTTGCTTAATAGCATGTTAACTAAAATTATATGAGCAAAGAACAGTCCACAAAAATTCATATCTTCATAGAAAACGTTTCAGAGTCATCGTCAGTTCGTAGAATTTCGAATCACAAAATAGAAGTCACAAATTAATACAATAAAAGCACAGAACGAAATTTAAAACGTAAATTTACAAATAATAGACAGAGCATAAAAACATTTTCTATTTACAATTTCAAGGGGACAGGAGCTAAAAGCTGAATTCAAACTGGGCCTAAGTTTAACAATTTACAAGGATTCTAAAATACGAAAATCTTAAATACCGGAGGTGGAAGCTAACACCCTCAAGTCACAGTCAGAAATAGGGACATCATACTGCTCGGCGTGAGCGCGCACAGCCGAATGAGGGGGGCGCGATAGCAACTGTCCTGGTCCTACAACTCCTGCCCTTATGCTCAGCGACCTTGGAATAAAGATTGCGTGACGTCATCCCGACGTACGCAGATGCACATCGTGCACAACAATATTGATAAACCAGGGACGATCGCATATAAACAGGGAGCATATCTTTATATCTAATGAAATAATATCTTCTTTCTTTCTATCTAATGAAAGTATAGCATAGCATATCTGTATATCTGATGAAAGAATATCTTCTTTCTTTAGATATAAAGATATGCTCCCTGTTCATATGCGATCGTCCCTGGTTTATCAATTTTCACAAGGTGCATCTGCGTACGTCGGGATGACGTCACGCAATCTTTTTTCCAGGGTCGCTGAGCATAAGGGTAGGAGTTGTAGGACCGGACAGTTGCTATCGCGCCCACCTCATTCGGCTGTGCGCACTCACGCCGAGCAGTGTGATGTCCCTGTTTCTGACAGTGACTTCAGGGTGTAGGGGGTCTTGTATGTAAATTTAGGTTTTTACTCTCGTTCTGTGCTTTCATTGCATTGATTTGTGACCTCAAATTTATGATTCTAGATTCTACGAAATGACGATGGAGCTGGACTCTAAAATGTTTTTAAAGAGATATGAATTTTTGTGGATTATTCGTTGCTTTTAAAATTTTAGTATCCCATTAAATGAAATAATTTTTTGATAGTAGAAAGTATATTGCGAATTTGAAACTTAATGAAGAAACGAACAGACACCTGCAGATGCAAATTAAAAATAGCGAACCACACCTTAAAGTTTGTAGAAAATATAACCTTGTGAATTGAAGAAGCATTCCCTATTCATCAGTGCAATTCAACTGTATTGAGAGCCCAAAAGGTGAATGTACGTATTTGATGGAATGACTATGATAGCTAATCTGTGTCATTAGAAGCACGAATGATAATAACAATCTCCTGCTCGAACGAATTTACTTTATTCGTGTGTACTGGGGCGCTTAGAAAATTTGAGCTTCTAATCTTCATTTGCAAGTAATGTCTGAACATTAATCTATGGCCATCAAATGAAAATCAAGCAAAACTCACAGCCCCACCCTGCCCGGCCACCTTCGACTGGGTTGAGGACGTCGGTTGTGTGGTTGTGGTGAAGACCGCAGTGACGTACGACGTCGCTCAGGCCTCGTGCCCTGGAGGCTCCCAGCTCGTGTCTCTCTACGCTGACAACTTCCAGAAGCTCGCTGACTACGTCAATCGAACGTCATTTGTACCGTGTATGTTATAATGAAAATGATAAAGGTGTTACAATATTGCTAGTAAAAGTGATGAAATGCAGCTTATTGTTGATGTATTGCAGCTTCTGAATTGACATTTCTTATACCTCTTCGTCGAGATTTGACTCACTGTTTGCATTTACTGTCAACATATTCGTCAATGCATTTAAGATGAAATGTTGCACTTCTTATTGCACCTCGTAACGTCCATTCTCTTTTACGTCAGCTGGCAAGAGTTATGATTACTACCACGTGGGGATTCATCGCTACAATCTCGTGTGGACTTGGCGCACCGGCCAAGTCATGTCCGGCGTGATCGGCACGTCGCCTTGGAAATCTATTGACCCCAATGATAACGCGGACTGTGCAACCATCAATTTCTCTGGGACATTACGCGCCGTCCTGGCTGACAGGCCATGTACCGAAACGCATTTCTATGTCTGTGCTCTACAGTGATGACAGAGCGGTGCGATGGTCAAGTAATATAATGCATTATTAACAGGTATAGAGTAAACCTGTTATAACAGATATAACAAAAAAAGCATCACAACTGCAATGTAATAGCCGGATCGACAGTATAGAGATCATTTGTGCGGGAGTGATTTAAAGGCCTATTTAATACATCAGTACGACAAATTCGTTTGATCATTTGTAATCTATATTCATGATGAAGTTAGTCTGTACTAACAGATTCAGTAATTAACAAATAATATGCATACAGATTCAGTGAAAGCACTTGTAATGAAGCAGTATAATGGGCAAATTGATTTGAGTGACGACAGTTGATTTATCATAATAATGGAAACTAAATTTAGTGGCACTCTTATAGGTATTTTGTTGATGCATTTCTGGCCTTTTGTAGTTGCCGTAGTAGGGGAAAAGATAAGAGACTGTGATGCATCAAGGGCCAGAAATGAAATGATGCAACAGCAATGATAAATGCCCTGTGCAGTAATTACTGCCACCATGCGCAATGGTATCTCCATGTCACACATGTGAGCAATAATGACGTAGCCGTAACATCAAGTGCAGCGATGCAGGTAGAAAAGTATTGAAATTTCAATGATGGCTAAGGCATTGTTTTAATTATTAGCAGGAAGTGTGTAGACCAGATACAAAACTGCAGCATCAGCAGGTATTGCCTTACATGCATTTTTGCTTTTCCCTCAGTGTTGATTAATAACGATGCAAGGTTTAAATGCTCCTGAATTCTTTTCCGAAACGTTTGGGAGAAATCATGGGCTACAATAAACAAATATTTCAAAGCTGCGGAAATAGATCTTGTCGCATGAATCATTCGAATTTGCTTAAAGAAATATAACCGTTATTTAATATAATCGTTATATAAAGATTAAAAGTAACCATTTATTCTTTTTCTACAAGCATTAATATCAGCAGTTTACAGGCATTTTTAATCCCAGCATGGGTGAACTCTGGTAACAGGGCGCAGAAGCTGATGGGTTAAGCGGTTTTGGGGGCTGGGGCGAACTGCTGCTGTGAAATCTAGATACAGAATAAGGATTTACTCACATAATGCATTCACCGTGTGTTGACTTAGTTGATTTTGTGAAATATTCCTCCGTATTAAAATGCAAGTAAGGTAACACTTTGTGAATGTATTCACTGTGTGTTGGCAGTGTTGAGTAAGTTGTTCCTCAGTATTAGGATATAGGTACAGCATGAGGCAACACTCTGATAATAGTCACTTTGTGTTGCCGCTGTTAAGTTAGTGAGATATTCCATTGTAGTAGGTTTTATGCCGAGTGTTAGGCAATACTTGCTAAAAATCGTCTTTCTTTTTCTTTTAACACGTAGGATCTTAATTCAGTAAACCACAAAGAAAGAAGCATGAAGAATGACAGTTAATTTTGAGTTCGTTAGCGCAGGGAAAAATCAGGTTCCTTCCCAGCGTGTGGAAATTGTGTCGTGCAGGTTTGACATCCTGCATTATTTGCTGTGAATGGACTTTAGTTGGGGATTTCCATTTTCACTTATAGGACTCTTCTATTTTTAGGTTTCAATTTTCACTTAATTCATGACTTTTTAATAGATATTTTCGTGTTAAAATCGGATTACAATAAAAATTTAGGTTAAGTAGAGTGTGATGAAATATTAGCAGTTAACTGGATTAAGAGACACTCTTTTTGACCACCTTTGTTCACGTTGCCAGCTCTACCTACTGTACCCGAGCACTTTTTCTCGATTATATTATTGATTGAAATAATGCATTTTTATAATTATTCTTAATAATAATTATTATAATTATTATTATCATTATTATTATTAATTATAATAATAATGATTATAATGTGCATTTTTTAACATTCAATGAAGAAGGAACATCATCAATAAGTTCTATATCTGCATTGTAATACGCGTCGTATTACTTAGCAGTCTCGCGGTTACATGAGCAAGATTTTATGGCTGAGCTTGCTCAGCTCAGCATTCTAAAATGTGGTGTCATATAAACGCAGATTAATTTGTTGTCCTGCAAAAATGTAGGACAGTTTAATTTTTCACTGACTATCGTCAACATTATTCGATATTATTAATTTTGCAACTCAAAGAAGCGACATAACTCATCGTAAGTATTTTGGAAGTTTCTTAGTATATAGTCCAAGTACTGATTGATTGGCTACTAGCTTCAGTTCACACCGTAATTGCTGCTGTCAAAATAAACTAAATTTGAGATAATTTTTATTAATATCTGTCAGTTTCATTAGGAAAAAAAACGCTAAGTCAAATAAATTATGAAATTGTTGTGTATTAATTGCTTTCTAGATTAACACTTTACCTCTCAAATATGAACGATTTTCAAGGTTTGGGAGAATTTTTGAAAACTTGAAAAGTGACCAATACTAATTTCTTTTCGGAAACGGCTGAACTGATAGTCGTGAAATTATAACAGACTTCATGCCTCTTTTAAGTGCATAAATTTCTAGATTTGGGAGAATTTTCAAATTGAACTTAAATTAAAAGGTATGAATGCTAATTTTATTTTAGAAACGGTTGAACCGATACTCGTGAAATTATAGCAGACATTTTGCCGCTCTAAAATGAATAATTTTTTTAGTTTTGGGAGAACTTTCGTCACCGAAAGTATTTAAACAAATTAAATTTCACGAATTTGAATGATTCATTGTTCAGATCAGCCATCAGAATTCATGTAATTTCTATGTAATTTATTCCAACAATTATTATCAGATCCCTAACTATAGTCGGCCTACGCAGCGTAAATGTAAAATCTAAGAAGCACGGCCAGCATATGCCAATTTGTTGAATGAAATTAATTTACTGCTGAAAGTAACATTTTATTTGACGCAATGTTGCGGGAGGCAACACATATGGGCTACCCCAACGGGAAAGTGAGAAAGAATGAACAAACTACATAAATAAAAGCGTCAACTGTCTATATATTTAGTAAAAAATGCATATAAATGCATGAACAAGCAACTTCATAAGAGGTAAATCACTAATCCTAGATAGCTACCAGACCGGAAATGTACAGTTGAACATTAAAGTAAAGTTGAACATTTAATTCGGCTGGGCTCGTCCATACGTCATCGGTGTTGTCGCTGAGAGGAAGTCTCAATTCAGCGAAGATAGACAAGTCAAATCAATTCAAAGTGTACAACGGGACTCCTATTCAATGTTGTCAACAAGTTGCAGCTACCTTCTTCGCTGTTCCATGATTGGGAAGACAGATGTTCAAATCAACGACCAAGTTCAGGCGACGTACAGCGCCGGAAGCGTTACCGTCTTGAGACGGGTACTATCATGGTTGAACTATATAAGGTAGACGCACGAGAAGTTCCATCTTTCAGTTCAGCTTTCTTGTTACGTCACGTAGATCGAGAAACGTAAACAAACCCGTCATTCCCATGACGGATTGGCTGACTGGTTTGATCGCATTTCGGTGATTGGTTTATGCCCGTGACGTCACTGAGATCAGTGACGTCACAGGCGAACAACGAACTACATCCGCAAAAATAAGCTTCTCGTGGGTCAACCTTATACTAGTTCAACCATGGGTACTATAGCTCCGATTGCCCGCAGCCGCACCCGTCCATGGCCGACGAATGGACGGGTCGGGCATTGGTACGCCCTATTATTGGTAAGAATTTACAGCCATGGAGATCATGCAATTGCCTACATACCCAGTATAGCAGTGCAATCGACATCGGTAAGCAGTGAAGAGTTAATTTGAGATTAAATTACACGTACCTCACCTGCAGTCCGGTGAAAGAACACGCTACGACGGCGCTGGTACCCCACATAATTTTTTGAAACTATCTGATAACGGCTATGGACAATAAATAAAATTTTAATTTCTTGACTATGCTGAAGATAATTATTCAGTTTATAAAAATAAACACTTGAAATTAAATACTTTCCTGGTATTAATGAGCTATTCACATCTTCAACTCTACTTTTTCGTTGATGCGAAAGATTTGCAGGTATTCCCATTAATCGGTCCGGAAAACTGGAGATAATCGCGATTTTTCCTAAGCCTTTCAATAAACAATTTTTAAATAGTGGTTCCCAAACTGTGGTATGTGAGGGAATTCCAGAAAATATTTCCTTGCATATCATATCATAGTGATGTCGACGCTGAAGAATATGTGTGATATGACCTGTCGCCGATTATTTTTTTGTGACTTATTCACAGGAGATCTAAAAACAGGTCCTTTGACCGGATCTTCTCAAAACTAAAGATAGATTGAAATAGCTACTAGACTTCCACCAATTTTGTATTGTGCTAGGAATTGCAAGTCTAACCATATATTTCTCCATAGCTTTACCTAGTCTGTTCGTGAACGTGTTCATACACGGAGCGATGACAAGTTTAGGTTCGACGTGTCGGTGACTCGAAGCGAGAACTTTTGTCGCGTCGATTGTTGCAACACAGTTTATTTAGTTTTTAGCAGTGGCCCTGGTGTTGGTTCTTTTTTTAAATTCTAGTGATCCTTCCGAGACCTTGTTTCCTGTCTAAGACATCATAATGTTTCTTGCCTAACACGATATACATACCTGGCAATTATACAAAGTTACCACACGTTGCCATAACAGTACCTGTGACACACCATTTAATAATATTCAAATTAAACTTTAACTTGATTCTATTACATTAGAATATAAAATGAAAAAAATGCAAATTAGAAGTTCATGTGATTGTTTAAATCGTAAATTTAAGAAATCGAAAACGCATGTTGACGTAAAGCAATTCGAACACGTACGTACGCACGCTTGCAGGCGAACGGGCGCCGCCGAAACTGGATTTTAGTAAATGAATACTTCGTGCAATAATCGCGGAATTGCCCATTCCATGGAATAGTCAGCGAGCTGCTGAATCTGTTGAATCCAGCGTTTTGTTGCTAATTCAGAAAATCGGACGTTAGATTTTTAGTTAGTCTAAGTTAGAACATAAATCGACAGTCAGAGTTAGATAAGGTTAGATCAAGTTCGGTCAAGTTCTTTCATATTTAAATATTAACAAAAAGAACTTTGCTGACTGACCTAACCCCAGATTTCTATATATGGAAATGCTGATACCACAGATTCGGCAACTGACTGCCGATTCAATGAAATCGCAATTTCGGCACGACATATGCATGCAAGCTCGCCCATGCACCTCCGGCAGGATTGTGCCCACTGCCTTCCGCTGTGGGCTTGAAGGGCAGCCTCTGGGCAGTTTATAGGCTGGGTAGGTTCGGCCAAGCCCACTCTTGCCCCACTCTCAGGAGTCTATAAAGCCGGCAAGGCCACTCTGACTAGTCGCTGATTGCGGTCGAGTGGCCGAGCAGACCCAGAATAACCTTACCCCAACTATAGCGAGCCTCTCGCAGACTCTGTATCATGCCCTGAATTTTGTTAGGGTAGGCATACAATTATAATGAGAGCGCCGATTTTAGATTGATTCAATCTCATGTATGTCGCGGTCAGAAGATGTTTTATCCAATTTTATTTGTGGTGAGGTATGAATCAATCCAATATCATTTGTAGCGAAGTAGGAAGTTCAGATTAATCCAATCTTATGTGTGGCGAGGTAAGAAGTTATGATTAATTAAGCGAGTCATCCTGACTCACCAATTTCTCCGATTCTTCTACATCAATAAGCGGAGTGCCACTTCTGCACTCAGTGTGGTGCTAGGCGCCGCGTACTGCGGGTCTCTTACGTCGCTGCTCGCCGCGCCCTTTGTGAGGATTCCCATCAACTCACTTCAGGGCCTCGTCAGGAGCGACATCAGGTTTGCCTCCGAAGTTGGCAGCGTCGTCAATGAGATGCTCAATGTCAGAAAAATCTTGTGTTGTCATATTATTTTGAACGAGGAAAATTCCAATTATGAAAAATTCCGGATAAGATGCACGATTGGTCATAATCGGTTTTACAGGTTGTTTCGGAACATAAATTTTCATGTACACACTCAATGCATGGCCTAAAACAGTATAAGAGGAGCTCTTACACAAGGTTATCGGATCATGATTTCCTTTTAGTTTTATATAGGATAGAAATTAGAGCTTATAAAGATGTATTGTACATTCTAAATTCTCTATGTACATTCTAAACCACTTACAGGTGGCTGAGCTTGCACAATTTTTGTGCTCATTTCTTCTCCTTTAATGACATACTCTTTTTTTGCTGGAAACTTTTCCGGCAGCAGGTGTCGTTTCTCAGCTTCATGTTTTTCATTCAATGCCTATAAAGATATTATAAACCAGTATTAGCCATGAGAAGAAGTATCAGTAAAATAAATTCAACAATGTTAGCTCCAAATGCTGGATTTTAGGCAAGAGCCTAAGATACCTACAATGGCATGATGTCAGAAATGTTCATCCAAGGACAAGGGTTACATTATAATCAAGAACAAATTTCATCGGTGTTTTTAGAAGTAATCAAATAAATTGCAAGGAATCAAAATAAAAGTATCACATAAAATTCATTGATTTTTGTTTTCATTTGCTCATCAATGCAGGACACCCAACTTGAATTACACTCATATTTGATATAAATTAATGCCAGTTCTTGATGTGTAAATTTTTTAGATTTTGTGATCTATGTGCCTGCTCCCATAGCATTGTGGATGAACTTCAAAAAATGATACCAAATTGAATTAGATGATTTGATGAAATATAAATGCAAATAAATAGAGATTTTTACAAGACAATGTCGATAAATTAATAATTACCTGAAATTCTCCACCAAAGACATCAACTTTCATCACAGTCAATTTCAATTCTGATGAAAGACTCGCATCACCTGCATTGAGGTCATATTGAATAACAT